>NC_072780.1:15693024-15923154 GCF_022539595.1 Amphiprion ocellaris | reverse complement strand
GAGCGACATGCTATACGATGACGTTTTTTGGACGACATGCTATACTATGATGTTTTTAGAGCGACATGCTATACTATGACGTTTTTAGAGCGACATGCTATACTATGACGTTTTAAGAGCGACATGCTATACGATGACGTTTTTTGGACGACATGCTATACTATGATGTTTTTTGGGCGACATGTTATACTATGACGTTTTTAGAGCGACATTCTACACTATGATGTTTTTAGAGTGACATGCTATGACGTTTTTAGAGCGACATGCTATACTATGACGTTTCAAGAGCGACATGCTATACTATGACGTTTTTAGAGCGACATGCTATACTGTGACTTTTCAAGAGCGACATGCTATAGGATGTCGTTTTTTGGACGACATGCTATACTGTGACGTTTTTTGGGCGACATGCTATACTATGACGTTTTTTGGACGACATGCCATACTCTGACGTTTTTAGAGCAACATGCTATACTGTGATGTTTCAAGAGCGACATGCTACACTGACGTTTTTAGAGCGACAAGCTATGTGATGACGTTTTTTGGACGACATGCTATACTATGATGTTTTTTGGACAACATGCTAAACCATGACGTTTCTTGAGCCACATGCTATACTATGACATTTTTAGAGTGAAATGCTATACTATGATGTTTCAAGAGCGACATTCTACACTATGATGTTTTTAGAGCCACATGCTATACCATGACATTTTTAGAGCGACAAGCTATTCTATGACTTCTGTTGGGCGACACTATAATATAGGCTTTTTAAATTGATATATTACTATGATGTTTTGGTTTTTTTTTGTTTTTCAGCAATATATTATAAGAATTTGAAAAGTTTTAAAAATTACTATACTTTTACCTGTGCAATGAAATATTATTCTATGGCATTTGTTAGACGACATATACTCTGATGTTTTCTCGAAAAACATACTATTTTGACAATATACTGTACTATGACATTTTGTGAACCACATATCATACATGACAATTTTAGGCAACATCCTATCATTTTGCACTTTTTGAACCACATAATAATCAGTTAGGTTTTTTTGCCGACATGCTATACTATGAACTACAGGCCATATTATGTTATTCTTAAGATATGTATACTATAGTTTACATTTTCTGAACTACATCCTATAATATGGCGTTATACACAGAGTACTTTGGTTTCACGTTGATTTATAATCTAGATTTTTTTTCTGTTTTGTTTTTTGACGGGATTACCACAGACCTGACCGTGAACACCGTTGACACCCACCCGAGGGAGATGCTGCCTAAGATCTCAAGGCTGCTTGGTCATGGTCTTTCTGGTCCTGCTCCAGAACGCCTTCATGAACTACGTCTTCTTTTGAAGAGGCCCTCAGATGCTGCAATCTCTGACCTTAAGGAGGAACTGCTGCTTTCACTCTGTAACGAGACGGCGGTTATTTTAAAGACCCAGCTCCTGGCAGCTTTGAGTGAAAATTTAACATCCATCAAAACGGAACTACAGTTAAATCTGAGCTGTCGATCAGCATTTCAAACATCAAGTCCGACCCGGCTGCCCTAAAGCACACTGTGGGTGAAACGGAAACTTCACTCTCCACATCACTGACGACATCGTCACACTCCAAAGCAGAGCACCTGTCTGCTGAACTTTTAAAAGTGGACTATAAATGTGAAGAATGTGAGCAGCAGCAGACTGTGAGCAGCGGAACAGATGTGACCAGAAAGAAGTCATTTTCTTTTTTCTTTTCTTTCTGGTTGACTTGATGCTGTCAGATGCAGATGTTGGAGCTGATTCTGATCTTTCAGGATAAAAAGGTGCTTTTCCTTCAGACTTTTCAGGAAATTATTCTCTCAGGTTTTCTCTGCTATTCATATTTTTATTATCTGTAATTATTTCATTATTTCTTTATTGTAAAAAAACTGTTTGAGGCAGAAAGACTCATTTAGTTATTTTAATCCTGAAATCTTTGATGTAGCAGAACTAAACTTCCATTTTCCTTCTTGTACTTCTGATACTAGAACTAAACGTATCTTCAACATGGATCATCTGCTTTTAATGAATCAGCAGCAACATCACAACAACAAATGAGACAATTTTCAGCAAATTAATGAAACTGATGTCATTTAAAACTATCAGAGTCTGTTTTAGTGTCAAATTAAAGCTGATTACTGACAACTGGAACATTAATGTTACTGTTTTAATCACATTTAAGTTTCCTGAACGTTACATTAATGTCAACCAGCCACAGTTTTATGAACTTAATGAACCACATTACAGGAACACAACACACTTCAGCTGTTTACATGAAACTCAACACATTAGCTTGATGCTACGTTAGCTTTAATCAGGCTACCACTGAGCAGCTAGCTCGGTTAGCATCGCTAATATTAAAGCTAATATTTACTATGCTAATTTTCTTCTCTGGTCAACACACACTGAAACAAACTTCACCAACATCTGGAGTTCATGGCACACATTATATCTGACACTAAAGCTGCATATAAAGTGCATTAAAAGCGGCATCGATACGAAAATAAACATTTACTTACCGAACTATTATAGTCCTTTCAGTGTCTGCTGGTAGAATCAGCCGAAGGTAGAAAACTGGCTAAAACAAGCCAACGGGCAGGAAAACTGTCTGTGGAAGATGTTGTGCTGCTCCACCGATAAATAAACCAACAGTTATTATATCAGAATTAATCCAAACGAGGAGAGCAGAGTCTCTGTTGCCTCCTCCATAGAACCTGTCAATCATTCCAGACCGGACTGTCAATCAAGTAGTCCCGCCCCCTGGCTTCGCACAACTTTAACGCTCCATATAAAATTTAATATTGATTTATTTTAAAATCGGCCACCTGATCTCTCATTTTGACCATGAAAACTCACGAAAAAAAAGTATGTACAGTCTATGCACCGTACTCAGTTTGGCTCCACTTGCTGATGACCACTTCCGGTCTCAGAAAATGAAAAAAGCAGACCTTTTTTCGTTTCTGTCTCTTACTGATTTTACTTTCTTGTTATTCTAAATATAAAACGAAAATCAAAGCATTTTTAAAAAATATCGTATATCCCTTTTTGACCATGAAAAGGAAAAACGCCTTGTATTTCAATTTTAATTTTTGTATTTTAAAACGAAAATCAAATGACCACTCGTTTTTTGTTTTTCAATACCCGTTTCAGAACGGAAAATCCAATTACCAGATCCGTACACGGACCCAGTTACACATGTCAGCGTCACAGTGTCACCAAAGTCAACAGGATTCATCTCATCAACAGGGATTTTTCTGTACCTGTTTCTACAAAGTCATGCTTTATGAATCAATGAGAAATCAATAACTTTGTAATTATCTATTTTTCTGTAAAAATAAGATGTTGTCCTCCTCCAGACTGACATTTGCTTCATCGATGTTGCATTTTAGTTTATCAATTTGCCTCTATATTGGATGTTTTGACCTCTGACCTTGTAAAGAAATACCGACAAAACATCTGAACTAGAATTGTTCATTAACATCTTATTAAGGCTTAAAATTACAGATCTGACAGATTTTTTTTTTCAAATAAACGTATTTTAGTTTTTCACAAATTACAAGATCAAACAGTTCAGTGGAGCAAAAAGAAGCAAAAAGTCAAATGTCAAAGTGAGAGAGCATAAACGAGACAAAAGGATGTTTCAGAAACTGGCAACTCAAAAAGAATTTTTTAATGATGTTAATAAAGCAATAATAAATGATTTATTTAGCAATAACATAGCTACTGTTTAAATCTTATAAAGACCTTTTTAAGGGTGTCCTATTAGAATGACACAGAAGGCCACTTTAAAGCTGCTTTAAATTTCTTTCTTTTGAGCAAATCGGAATTGATCCATCATGACGTGTCGACGTGGAGCAGCAGTGTTAATGATCCACAGCGAACACGTGGGTTCAGCTCCACTCATGCTGCTGCACCCAGAGCTAAGCGATATGTGCTCAACATTTAAAAGTCATCTGATAATGAGATAAGCGGCGGGAACAACAGTGTTGTTTCTTCTGGGATAATGATTTAGTCAATATCAGCTGAGTACAGCAAACACAGCGCTATTGGCTTAACAGATCACCAGTCGATCAAGTGGTCGCCACCAGTTACTCATCTGAAATCGAACCAATTATTGATGCCATATGCATCCTTATGGAGGCATGTGTTTGGTGTGGATACAACAGAGTTAAAGCAGCAGTTAAAGGACACTATTTAGGTAGATAGTCTTACTGATAATTTAGAATTTAAAAGTGCTGATTGTAGAGACAAAATCACAGAGTTCTCATCCAGTCTGCAGTTTCCCTCAGCTCTGCAGAGATTTTGAACAAATTGTTGAAAAAAAAAATTTCCCGCAAACATCACTATTTTCGTTTAGTCTCACACACATTGCATTTAAAATATAGACGTAGCCACCATTAATTCACTCTTTGGTTTCTGGACTATTGTTTCAAAGACTTGAGTTAGGCTCTTTGTCCATGTTGTTCTTTTGACTGCATATAAAGATGGATAAACCCTCTGTGACGCCACTCTTAGTACAATTTAAATCAGTGAGTTATTTTAAAAGTACTTCTACAGTCGTCATTAATAGGACATTTACCTATAGAGACCGAAGCCATTTTTTGTACCAGAACGTAAACATGTTTATTCCTGCTGTTCATTTTTAACATTAGTCTATTTTGGCCATTCCAGGAACTGCAGGTTGCTGCTTGATTTCTTCCCAGAGGATCAGACAAACATCATGAGGCCATTCAAGGAACTGCAGCTGTTGGAATGTTGGGTTTATTTTTAAGCGGAGGTTGCCATATATGACTAGCAAAGGGCAGATCTTACTGTGAACCTGACGACTACACACACCCACACAGCAGTGATTTGACACTCACAAAGTAGCCATGCACTAAATCATGCCCTGCTTTATTGTATAATTTACTCTAAATGGGACCATAATTTGCTAAATGAACATCATGCTGTATTGAAGGAGACTTGAAACTAGCAATTGAGACCATAAATTCATTAGGAGAACGTTTACTGAAGTAACGCATCATATAAGAAGTAAACTTATGTTTTCATAGCCTTGTATGCAATTTGACTTCTTTCTTTTTTGCCCCCTGCTGGCAGTTAGAAATAATACATGTTTAAAGCACTTACATCTGTTTTCCATCTTTTATGTACAATCTATGATCTCACAACTCTCATCAGACCTGTATCTCGATACAGCAGGTGACTGTTTTCGGTTAGCGATTAGCTGGTGAACACAGTGGAGCGTTAAACAACTGAAGAGTCTGATATTTAGATGTTATGAATGAATGCTACATAAATGATTTGTACTAGTTTTTTTTTTTTGTTATTTAAGGTGACAAATATCTTAAGTTTTTGCTGATTTCTTAGACCCACTGCTCTGTTTTCTTTTACGAGAAACTTTAGGGAGTGTCCTTTCTGGAAAGACCTCATTTGTGTACGTGGTCAGAGTGGTTCAGAAACTTCAACCGTTCCATTTGTTTGTCATTTTTTCTTCAAGAAGTTAATTTTATGAGTTAATACTACATCAGTGTTAATGTTCAGTCATTATCCTCTCTTTCTGTGGAGGAACAAAGCCAGCCCTTTTCTAAAATTGAGATATAAACTTTTAAGCTCAGATATTTTCCCAAGATTTTAAAGCTAACATCTGTCAGCTGATGCCATAATATCTGCGAAGCCTCCTGGCACATCAAATATTAAAGCCGTGTGCATTAAAAATTCAAGAGGTTAACAATACTGTGTTGTTTCTCTGATCCTTGTGCTACTGATCATGTTTAAAGGGTCCCGACAAGCAGCGCTTACACTGACACACATCCATTAACATTCAAATGGCTTCCAGTGCAATTTCATTTATTCTGTTTCTTCAGAATCTTCTATTTCTCCAGAAAAGCTCCAACTTATGTAGAACAAACAGACAGCAAAAGGGTTTGCAGCTTCTTATTGTAGTGAGTGTAATATTAAAGGAATACTTCTGCAGTCTGACGCATCTTCCACTTTCCTCTATATTTTTACAACAGTTAACACTCTGATTATCAGCTCAAGTAGCGGAGATAATTATACACCGTTGGCTTTCTGCATATTTGGACATTACCCTTCATTACATTAAACCAAAAGCTCCAGTTTTCTGCATTAAATGTGCCCACTGTTTAAGATAGTAAGACATGATCAGTTCTTCTTTATTTTTATGCTGTATATAACAGTAGAGGAGAGTGACAGAAATGCATTTGAAGTGCAAATGTTCTCTCACTTCTAATGCCTCTCTCATCTCAACCATCTTCCCTTGTCCCCACCTCTGTCTTTTTTACTCTCAAGTCCATTTCCTTTTCCTTTATTCCCTTTTCTCTGTCTCTCTCACCCTGTGACAAAAGTTCTGAATAAAGACTCTAATGAAGACCAGAGAGACTTGATAATTGCACGTCACCATAAAGGTCCGCAGGCAGAGATAAATAAAGACAGAGTGACAGGGAAAGATTCTCAGCTAAGAATAAACTTCATTATTATGATGATTACTCAACATAAGAAGCCCTTTTCAGAATTTGAAATGCATTTGATGTTATTTGATGTAAAATAACTGGGGAAAGGACCCACATTTCTGCTGCAAGATCCCACAATGCAACTGTGGCAGAGTGATAACCTTCCACCGCACACGGACCCGTCTATCACGCAGCAGCACAACCGTACACTGCAGTTATTTGTCTCGAGGCTGCCATGTTTTGACATGCGGTGATGGTGGATGAATCCATGGAGCTGAACAGGACAGGGATAGAGAGATTAGAAGCTCTGCTGCTGTCCTCGCTGTCAGCAATGAGAACGAGTGATGTGACGCTGCTGGGGGAACTGTAGTACATTTTTAAAGATCCTGTTATGGATGTCCGTTATTTGCGTTCTCAAAACATTAAATCTTTCTGTAGTTCTCTCTGAGGGGGCTCAGTGTGACAGTAAAAACACTAATGATCAGTGACACTATGGTAACATTACCAGCATGGAAATGCTCTAGGGTAAAAGTTAAAAATTTAAATGTTGACACTTAAATTATTTTTAATGGACAGCAAAGATTAGGCATGTTTTTATCTGTGGCTTCAAGTCAAACCGATGCTTTGACTTGTACGACTGACAAGACTGTTAAAGGACAACAACAACTTTTTGGAATTTTTCAAGCATAAAGTTTGTAGACAAGTATTTAATAATCAAAAACCAGTTTAAACTAAAGGTCTGCAGAGTAAAAGCATATATTTTTTTATCATCACTGTTAAAATCAAACGTATACTATTTTAAAAAAGGATATCTTTAAATCCACTGCGTTACTAATACCATGTTCATATGGTGAAAAAGTTTGCAGGCAACCCTACATACAAAGCTCAGCAATAGCAGACTAATATTCCCTCTGGTTTTACCCATGTTTTCCTTTTACAAAGGTTTTTATCAATTCTTGAGAAGATTTTAGTTGCTCATTGTTTATTATGTTCACCAACACATTGCTGTCTTTGCAAAGCCAACTTTGCCCAACTAAATTTGTCTCACTAACTTTGTCCCCCAAACTTGATCCATCTTTGTCCATTAACTTTGTTATGCTACCTTGTTATGCAAACTTCATCTGGCAACTCACTTTGTATGCTAATTTTGTCTGGATAACTTTCAGACTTTGTCTGCTAACTTAATCAGCTAGCTTCCATACTTACAAAATTTGTCTTGCTAATTTATTCTGCCTGAATAACTTTGTCCAGCTAACTTTACCTTACTGGCTTGACCTGACTAACTTTGTCTTGCTAATTTCATCTGGCTTACTTTGTCAACTAACTTCGTACAGCTAACTTGGTACTGCCAACGTTATCTAATTTGGTCTGGCTAATTCTGCCTGGCTAACTTAAGTTTGTCACATGTTTTCTTGCTAACGTTGTCAGCACAATCCAGCTAACTTTGTCCACTAATTTTGTCTGGCTGAGCTGACTCAGCTAACTTGAATATCTCAAGTTAGGCTAACTTTGTCTCACTACTTCCCATTTGATACCCAGTAGGTAGTGAATGGTAGGTTTATCAGCTGCCTCTGCTTCTTAGCACAGAGGCTTGGATATCTTTATTTGATATCTGCTTTGATCCACAGAGCTAAGAAGACCATTTTATGTAAAAACAATTATGGGTTTAGTTGTTCAAACTAACAAATATTTTTAACTTGACATCTGTTTTTTGATCCATTACGAATAATGAAGAAATAAAATTATGTTGGTCAGCACGGCTTTGATAACAGGAACACATTGATAATAGCACTGCTGCCATTTGTTTGTGCATTGCTTTCACCAGATGCTTCTGTTTATCACTACACACTGCAAGTGCAAATGCTATTAGATTAACTCAGTTGTCATGCTTGTCTTTGCAGAACATATGAGACGAGCAAAACCACTACCAGCTCAACCTGTTGTCAAGCCCACAGAGCATCCTGAACTGACTTTTCATTGTCCAAAGTGCCACAATAACTGGTTATTTTCACTCATCAACTTGTTTTCAGAGTTGACAGAATAATTCATACCAGACACACAAACTTGGTGGCCGATGTTGTTGAGCTTATATTTCTGATAAGATCAAAGACCAGACTAACTTTAAAGTCTGTGTCTTGTTACTGTGTTGCAGTGGCAGCTCCATCTGACAAACAGTGAAGGAGAAGAAAAACAGAACAGAACAACAGGTTGGGATGGAGGGACAGACGTTCTGCCAGAGATGTTATCATCTCCTCTTTCTAATTAGCCCCTCAGACAGACATCAGTGCACATTGAGCTCAGTCTCAAGTGCTTCATTGTCAGTTTCATCCACCTTGTCTTACACGGACAGATAATCAGCACTGTTGAACATTACAGCAGAACGCTTCCACCGCCCACCAAATTGTTAGTTATGGTCATAGCTGATACATACATGTCATTTTAGAGAAAAAGTAACCATTTCTGCAAAAGGACATCTGGGTCAATGTGTAGGTTTTTATTTTCCCAAGAAAAAATGAATGATCCAATAAATGTTGAAATAACTTCTAAAGGTGCAGCTGTTCACCAAAGCCACTAGGATTTGTACAAAATGAATTTCATAAATTTTTGAGGATAAAATTATATCTAATAATATTGTAGCTGAGTGATACAATTCAGTGTCTCTTTGAGTGATTTCAGCCACTGGGTTTCTAGATCATTACTGTAGTATGAGTTAACCGAAAGAGTCAAAGTAGAGAGCACGCTGGGAAAACTATGTTTGATTCTGCAGTCCTGGGATTCAACAGGTTGAGAACCTCTGCAAATTAATGCAGCAAATATTCTAATTATTGATTCATTTGCCAAAGATTTTGTCAGACAGCTGGTCAGTTCATCACTTAGGCTCAGATTAAAATATCTCAGCAACTCCAAGACCAAGCAAATGTTGTTATCTAGGCTTGATAAAAAAAAAGTTCCAAGTCTGCATCTATAAAAAGCAAAAACCTGCACCTGATTTAAATTTGACTGCTATCCTCTTGAAAGTAATTTTCTAGCGCTCCAACCACAATTGGAAAACTCTGTGAATCCCATTCTATAAGCAAGTCAAACACCATCTGACACTCACTCTGGATCTCTACCACTATGTCAAAATGTGCCTTTTTAATCTGAATTTCATTTTGAGGAAGAGGAAGAAAGTGCAGGGAGGTAAATCTGGAGAATGGGAAAAGTGAAGCTAAACAACTTCCACACGCTGTGAGTGAGCTTGTGGTCATGATGGAGCACCCAATTATGATCGTGCCACAGGTCAGGTCGGTTGTGCTTAATGTCTTCCCTGAGACATCTCAGGACGTTAGAACAGAACTCCCTGCTGACTGTCGGATCCTGATGGTTCCAGGTGCACAATCCTGCGAAATCAATGAACATGCTCTTGGTGTGTAACAAAATGTGCGTCACACAGGTCTGGCTGTTAATCATGTGATATTACTCTTGACTCATTAGAGTTAATGCTCCCACCTGTGGCTGTTTTGTGTCCTTATGTGCTTGTTTTGTGTCTCTGATAATCTTTTGCGTCTTTGTGCTTGTTTTGTCTCTGTGATCCTTTTGTGTATTTTCGTGGTCATTTGTCTCTGGTTGTGGTTATTTTGTGTCTCCTTGCTGTGTTTTTGTTTGTCTTTGCAGTTGATTCCAGTCTTTTTAGGGTCTTTTTGAATCTTTATGTGGTTATTTTGTGTCTCTGTTGTGTTTTTGCATCTCTTTGTGGTGATTCTGCATCTTTTTGTGGTTATTTTCAGTATTCTTAAGGTTGTTGACCACAGAATGTCCCGCTCATATATAAATCACTGACAATTCATTGATGATCAAAACTAATCATTTCAACTATACATTACACAAAGTACCATTATCAGCAGAGTCCTCAGAACTCAAGTCATAAAAGCAAATGTCTACATACAATGTAAAATCAGTGAAATTAAAATTTGATCACTGAAAACCAGAGGTTAAATAGAGCATTTTCAATTCAAAAGTATTAAACCAAACTGAACTGCTTTTCAAGCTCTCACAAACCTGATCATCATCACTTTAGAGAGGTTTTCTCACAGCGACAGAAGCTTCATTAGTTCTTCAAGGATTTTTGAAGCGTACACCCCCTAACTGCTTGTAGATGGAGCCATCTGGGAGATGGGCGGCTTGGCTCCTCTGAGATCGTCTGTCAAGCTTTCGCGCTGCCTCTCGCGTTTGGCTTCATCTCTGTGGGATTCTCTATAGATTCAGGTTGCTTATTTCTTCTTCTTGTTTTTTGTTTTACTTACATTCTGTAGACCACATGGCTGAGTAATGGGTCGCCTGCCAAATGGATAATGGTGACTCTGCATAAGAACAGGTCTGGTAACTGTCTGCCTCTGTGCACTGCATGAATACACAAATACAAGCTTTAAAATGAATGTTTGGCTTCTATTAGGTTGATGGTAAAAAGGATGACTTTCTAAGTATGTGTCAGTACTTTAACATTGTTACCACAACAATAAGGATTGTGTATGAGAGTTTTCTCTAAGTGTCAGAAGGAAGACGAAAGGTCCTTGCCAGGCTTGTTTCAGCTCAACCTACCAAAGTGGACAACACAATTTTGATCCATAGACCACATCTAAGAGTGGTGTATCAGAAAACAAACACGAAAATGATAATTTGCGGTGGGCTGGTTTTAATAATGGCTTCAACTTGTGTTTACAAAGAGGCAGCATACTGACTGAAGTTCATCTTTTAGGATGGCTTCTACTTGGACCTGACAGTAATCAAAATGTGGTGGAAATCGGGAAGCAATTGAGAAGCTGATCCCACATTGGCAAGGCCAGCAAATCAGACTTTTCCTTGGAGGTGAGCACATACCATGACTTAGATAGAGTAAAGAAAAGGAGAGAGAGGGAGAGAGACATAAGGGAGGAGAAAAGTGAGAGAGGGGCCAGACTTTCTAATGTGAGCAGGGTCCAGGTGTACAGGAGACAGACAGAAGAGGTACCATCTGCTTATCCAGACAAGGCATGCCAAATATGAAATATTCATTATGATTCATAGAAGCACACAAGCATACCATGCATACCGTATTCAGTGGGACCTGAGGCTGTGCTACATCCATATGCAATAAGCTGGGAGCTGGATGTACCTGTCAGCATGTGTGTGTGTTTGTAGTCTGGTAGCGTGTGTGCCCACATAAATGACTATCAGGATTTCAGTGTGGCTGTTCTCATGGCTCTGTGACTAATTCCTTCATGCCAGCTCCGCTTAGGATCATTTTCCGGACCGATGGTACGAATATGTGAATCCAGGGGGAAAAACTGTCCCATCATTCTGTTATAAATAGAGAAGTATTATTGTTTATTTCAATCTTCCTGTTGGGCCTTATCTTTATCATGTCTGTAATTTAATTTCTTAGTGATATTCTGGGAGGATTTTTCATTTCAAGAAATCTCTAGAGACTAATCAGCAGGCCAGCTCAACATAAAGTGAAACATTTGTGTACAATTTAAAACATATGATGATTAAAGTTTCCAATTTTAAAGAGAATTGGTGTTTTCATTTTTCTAATCTAACTAAATTCCATCTATCTGAGAGCCATGTCTGTGCTATTGCTGTAATTAGTACCAAATTACTCTGTAGCTTCTCGGTAAATTCCTGGAAATTTAACTGGATATTATTAGAAAATGATGAACCCAAAGAATAAAGTGTTTCTGTTCAGTGTAGTAAGCTGATGCTGAGAGAAGTTATTGAAGGATATGTTGCCCATGGCTAAATGTGGTCGCGTCTTTAAACTATAAATTGATAAAAAATTTTGAAACGTTCCTTTAATATCCATCCATCCATTATCTATACACCGCTTAATCCTCACTAGGGTCGCGGGGGTGCTGGAGCCTATCCCAGCTGACTCAGGCGAAGGCAGGGGACACCCTAGACAGGTCACCAGTCTGTCGCAGGGCTACATATATAGACAAACAAGCACTCTCACATTCACACCTACGGGCAATTTAGAATAATCAATTAACCTCAGCATATTTTTGGACTGTGGGAGGAAGCCGGAGTACCCGGAGAAAACCCACGCATGCACAGGGAGAACATGCAAACTCCATGCAGAAAGATCCCGGGAAAGCCGGGACGCGAACCAGGGACCTTCTTGCTACAAGGCGAAAGTGCTAACCACTACGCCACTGTGCAGCCCGATGTTCCTTTAATATGATTTTTAAAAAAAAAAAAAAAAAAAAATCTCAGATGTCCTCTCAGATATTAGAACGATGAAAACAGCAACAGAAAGTGGGAGGACAATGAAGGAGGAAACTCGGTAAAGGTCCACATCTGCTCAGTGTGATTGAGGGTCAGTATGCTAAATAGACAGAGTGGAACCCAATACAACGTACCAAATTAAGGAGGAAAAGGTATATGTCTGCTTTCAATAGGCAGAGTCATCGTAATTTTTATTTATTGAAATAGTCTAGCATCTTTGGTACTAACAGCACTTTAGAGGAGAGTTTCTGATCATTCCCTGCTTAGCTCTATTCTGTCAGTGATGTTTCTCTGCACAGCGCTTCGTTTAGCCGAGGTGCTGCTCAGCTTTTTACCAAGTCCTTCAGTCCTTCTCTTTATTCCCTTTGAAGAAGTAAAAGCAGATTTTTCTGGTGGAAAAGTCCACCAGAAAACAAGTGTTGTACAACCAATTATGTATAATTTCAGTCAGAGTTACAGGTTGACTGAAAATGGACGATAGATAGATAGATAGATAGATAGATAGATAGATAGATAGATAGATAGATAGATAGATAGATAGATAGATAGATAGATAGATAGATAGATAGATAGATAGATAGATAGATAGATAGATAGATAGATAGATAGATAGATAGATAGATAGATAGATAGATAGATAGATAGATAGATAGATAGATAGATAGATAGATAGATACCCTAAGAGACATTGTAGTGTTGCAGCTATTCCCTCTCAACCTGCTCGGCCAGCAGGCAGATGGGTCCCCCCACATTAGAGCCGGGTTCTGCTCGAGGTTTTTTTCCCTGTAAAAAGGGTGTTTTCCTTGCCACTGTCGCCTTTTGGCTTGCTCTGGGGGTCAGGCATATGGGTTCTGTAAAGCGTCTCGAGACAATTTGACTGTAATTGGCGCTATATAAATAAAATTGAATTGAACTGAATTGAATATATCACAAACACAATCACAATTTCACAAATGTACACTAGATAAAAAATTGCCATCATGAAATAGAATAATTAAAGTGAGTTAGAATAAGATAAAATAGAAACACTCACAGTGCAAATTAAACTTGAATGTGAAAAATAAAGTTCAATGAGCAAAGTTTTCAGAAGACAAGTCTCCGGGCACAGAGGAGAGTCACTGTACAGCATCACTGCACTGAGAGGGAATGACTTTCTGTAGCCGTCCTGACTACAGAGGAGTTGAATAAAAACTCCAACTAAAAACACTGCGCTGTTTGATTCATAGGTCATGTAGGGGGTGAGAAGTGCTGTCCATTGTCTTGAGCAGTTTGTGCAACATCCTTCGCTCAGCAACCAACTCCAGGGGCTCACAGAGCAGCACAGAACCTTCTTCTCCATCAGCTTATTCTGTTTTTAGTGTCACTGGCTGTGATGCTGCGGCTCCAACAGATGGCTGCAAAGAAAGCTGCACTGGCGACAAGACTGGTGAAAGATCTGCAACATGTTGCTGCACACGTTAAAGAAACAAGCTTAGTCAAGAAACAGAATCTGCTCTCTCCCTGAGACAGCCTCAGTGTTCCACTTCCAGTCCAGTCTGCTGTCAAGGTGGACTCCCAGGTGTTTGTAGCTCTACACTACCTCCATCTCATCTCCCAGGATGGAAATGGTGTTGAAATTAGCCCTGATCCTCCTAAAGTCTACAGCCAAAGCTCTGTACTCAATCTCCTCTCCACTGCTGACATATCCCATAACTAGAGTTATTAATGAATATCTTAAGATGACAAGACTGTGAACTGCACCAGAAGTCTGAGGTGTACTGTGTAAAGAAGAGAGATGAGAATATATTCCCCTGTAGTGCAAATGTTCTGCTGACCACCAGCTCAGACATACATTCCCTCAGTCTCACAAGTCAATAATCCAGAAGGTCATGGAAATGTCTAGCTGCATATCCTGGAGCGTCTCTCAAAGCAGCAGAGGATTCTGTTGAAGGCACTGGGGAAATCAGAGAGCTTTGTCCAGGTGAGAGTTGGCTCATTGAAGCAGGTAGATGATGACATCCTTAACACCAACCTCAAACTGCAGTGGGTCCAGGGAGGTGGACCTGAAGCCTGAGATGGGCCAAAACCAGTTTGTCCTGGACACTGATGATGTGAGATGTTAAGACAACCGGTCTGTAATCACTGAGGGCAGACAGAGAAGACTTTGGTACCAATGCAGGATGTCTTCCACAGCACTGTAACCATCTCCTGGCTCTGGTTAAGGTCTGCAGGAGTTTATTCTCCAGTTGTCCATGAAGATAGTGCTCATCCTGTTCAGCAGCGGATTGGGGAAGCATCTGACTGTCTCGGTGGTTGTGATGCTATCAGCACAGAAGTTAATGTACTGTCAGACGCAGTCATTCTTGGAGTTGTCATCTCCATGGGGCTCACAGATTACATCCAAGTCTCTGATCTCAAAACATCCCTGCATTGTCTCATTTTCTTCTTGGAAACGTCTCTTCATGGTCCTCGTGGTCACCAGCTGCTGCTCAACAGTCTAGTTGTACAGGTGGTTGTAAGAAGTACCAGGTAATGATCTGGTGGAACAGTAGCCAGATTGTTGATTTGGTGAAAGTGTAGCTGAGAGACAAGCGCGGTTAAAATCTCCATGAAAGCATTCAGGCGTTGTGTTATTCATCTGTTATTAGTCTCAACAACAAAGATGCATGTGAACTCTCTCAGCAGAAAATATGGATACAGATTCACTGCTAACAGTTCAATGTCCGGGCTACAGAAACGCTCCTTCACAGCAACATGTCGGGGATTGCATCATCTCTGGTTCACAAACACCATAATAGCAGCTCCTTTCTTTTTGCCGCTCTCCCTGTAATGTCTGTCAGCCTGTACAATTTGAAAACTGGCTAAAGAGGAGTTTGAGTCTGGAATACAGTATGTTGGTGCAGCCACGTCAAAGTGAAATGCAAAACGCTGCATTTACAAAATTTCCTCTGTGTCCTCAGCAGAGCCCTGAGCTCGACAATCGTGTTCACCAGGGACCTCACAATCCCTTTGACAATCGATGACAGAATTGGTTTGCATTTCCTCCCCTACTCTTCCTGTTTGGCACTGGTCTGCATCCTCAGCATCACTGCTTTAATTCATCTGGGATTTGGAGTCTCTCTCTCTTTCTGTCAGTCGCTGCTCACGAAGGTAAACAATACCTTCACCCGTTGGCATGGCAACCTGGTGTCAAAATGTTAGGAATTATCAGTTCAATATGGCATTAAAGCCCTCTGAAAGTCGAGTTATTTATTTTGTTGACATGTCCATACGGTGTTTTTTTACTTGCCACAAACTACGTCATGAGTGAAACAAACAGTTGATGTAAACTGCAGTGTACTGACAACAGTCTCAGAAACAAGGATTCTGACTTCCAGTGTGTTGATACGTAGCAAATCTAGGAAACCAATCCTGTCAGCTTGCAGGGTGGGGCTTTATGTCAATATTCATCTTCAGAATCAGTTCCATTCAAACATATATGGCTAACTTACTCCAATATTACAACTTGCTATTGTGTTGTAAAGTAGTTTAACAGTTTTTGAGCAGAATTGCTGGTGAGCTGGTGTGCTCAAGTTGCAGTGAACAGGGTGAAGAGTATGGAGAGAGATGCAAGGATGTCATAGATCTGTACATTCTTGAGCAAGGGACTTTGTAGAGTTACATCTAAACCATTTTGAGGCAAGACAGGATTATTTTCATGGGGAAAAAATGTCTAGATATGTCATGCCCTCAACTTCAGCTGCCAGTTAGCAGACTCTCCACCCTTTCCATATCTCTCCCTCTCTCCTAAGTAGCGTGTGGCATGCGGACAGGTGCTGCCAATCATGAGTAGGTGGGAGTGATCATCAATCTGCATTCCTCTTCCATATAAGCCAGATGCTGTCACTACTCGTCGCTTCAATGTGAATTATCCCAGTTAGTATTGGCCGTGGTTCAGTCTAGCTCCTTGCTTATGCTCGTGCTCATGTGTACCCTCTTTGTTCCGGTTTAGATTCCTGCCTGCTTGCCCTTTCTGCTCAGATCTCCTCTGAAACACCATAGATCTTCGCCACCACCATGACCCAGTCAAGACACCACCGCTGCAGCACCTGTCTGAAACCAGAGCTCCACCAGCCACATGCCACCGCTCCTGTTCTGTCCTTCCATCACCACTCCCCAACCTTGGACAGTTAAGTTCCCTGCCCGTCTCCAATCCAATTCAGTTTTGTGTACTCCCAGTTTCTAGTCAACCAAGTTGTTTCCTGTGTTTTCCAGTATTCTGGTAGCTTCAGCTTTTTGCCGAATTACTCTGCAGTCGCGTTGCCCTGCACTTGTTCTGCGAATAGTTCTCTTGCCTTGGTATTACCAAGTTCGAGTTAGTTTCTGCCAAAACAATAGTTCTTGTGTCTAGAGTTTCATTCTTAGTATCCTCCGGTCCTTTAGGGGGCCCTGTTCAGCTATTGCCCCAAGCATCCTACCATCTTGCCCTGTTGCGTCTTGTAAATTACATCCTGTTGTATCATGTATTTTTGTAATCAAATATCGTGAACTTTTATCTCCCAGTTTGCCGTGTCTCTGTTGTGCTGCACCTGAGTCTGCCATCGGCATCGTAACAAAATATGTAACTTTGATACACAGAGATGAGTTTTTTGATGTTTAATCAAACACTGGAGAGTGACATTTTAAGCTGTAAAGTGTTCATCTCAATGAATCTAAGCATGATCCTAGTTGAAATTGAAAGTTCACTGTCGACCTTGTAAACAGCACAAAGTAACATTTATTAAAATATTCAGATCTTTTTTTGCTCAGTTGTCCTGGCAAATCCTTTAGGTGGATCTGTTTGTGGTACAATATAATATAATAATGAATTTGGATTTCCTCAAGGTGCCCAGAAAATGACATGACAACTGACCAACTCTGTCAGCTGAAAAGGATCATGTGGTCACAAAAGTAGTGTTTACACGCTTTGAGAGAAAGTCATTTACTTCCGTCATTACAAGCTACAGACTAAAGGCCAGTCTATTTCAGTGCCTGCAGCTTTCATTTTAACAGTCTTGTTATAAAAGCTTGAAGGAAGTTCAGTAAAATCCCCCAAGAAACCATTTAAAAGGAAAAAAAAACCCTCCATACAAATATTTGTCTGATCTGACATAAGCCCACCTGCATCTTTGCCTCCGTACTAATTACTGTATATCTAATAAACCTGTTTCTTCATGAAAAAGTCAACACATGCATCCTGCTTCCTTTAGCCCTACAATACTGTATCTCTGAGCCCAGGGCTGAGCCTTGGGCTGTATCTGCCAAGTCCAGGTGTCATGCTGTGAAACTGGCCCACAGGCAAAACAATCTTTTCCTGGCTGCCACCATAAAGCAGCACTTTATCAAAAGTAAACACACTTTGTTTCTGTCTTCCGATAGAGCCAGGGTGACATTATGCATAAGCCCTGAATATCCTCCTGGTTCAAAAAGCGTCTGCTCCCATAACCACCCACCAAAATCATTTGGACTGAGATGGTACTAGTTAGATATGCTAATTGATGGTTTCCAATTTTGATTTTACTCTGCATCATCTCTGACACCTGTAATCTACCTCACCGTCTCAGACTAAAGCTCTGTCTTTCACCCCCCTCTCTCTCTGGACGGTGTATTTCCCCCCCCTTGGAGTCCGCTTGGACACTTTTCCTCTGGTAATTGCCAAATTCATGTCACATTACTGCTCTGAACTCTCACAGAGGCAACGGCTGCCAAACTCCACTAACGCCTAATGAATTATACATCCTGTGGGAGGGAGAGAGCGAGGCTGAGACAGAGGAGTGTGTGTGTGTGCTAAAAATCATTAAATCTCCTGCTGCCTTCAGCATTCAACAAGTGTGACAAGCCAAGAGAGCGATGTAAGGAGGGAGGAGAGAGAAAACTAACATTTTTAGAAGTTTAGTTAAATGACACAAATTTCTTTTGTTACATGTATGTGAGACACGTACCCACCAGATCAGGACCCTTCGGTCACTGACTGCATGTCCCTCATTCAAATTCAGCAAAGCTGGCAGGAAAATACTGTGATACCGACCAGCAGTGACATAACAGAGCAGACACTGGCTGTGATCTGCTGCAGTCACACATTCAGTTTGTTTTCTGTGGTGCAAACCTTCGACAGTTTCGACTGCTTTTTTGGTTCTCTTTTTTTTAAACATTCGTGCTGCTCAGTTATACAAAAGAACATTTTAGGACAAAGGACTGGTCAGAATATTGAGCCATTTCTCTGCCGAACTGTGAAACAACTTAACTGTCCCTGTAGCTTCAACATACAGAAAAATTACCAGACTTCCAAATGTGGCTGCTGTGATACATAACACGGTTAAGTACATCACCCACTCTGACACTCAACGCTCAGCATTATGCATTTTCCTGTCACATGCACTAAATGATCATCACAGGTGATCAATATTTGGTTATTATGTTAACATTGCGTTTGATAGTTACCACTGCGGAGATCGATAGCGATTCTGTGAGGCGGTTTTAAATCTCTTTAATGGTTTCCCTTGATGACGAATAATGATTGTTGCTAATCTCCTTTATTGGCCAATTACTTCCTGTGTCACCAATACACACATACAAAACAAGAGCATTGCACATACATAGGTGTGCATGTCATGGACGCACATATACTGTGTGAGTTTGTAGAGCCTATATGAGAACTGGCTTGTGTTTAATATTTAATGATTTGCCTTTTCTAATGGACTTCTGCGTAATTGCAATGATCTGATTACTGGAGCTGCATTAACCTGATGTAGTCTCCTCCATAGAAGGTATGTAAAGTTAGATGAACCCTCTAAAGTCACCTATAGGTGTCCTGAGGAGCTGTCTAGGAGCTCAGTACGGCGGCTTTGGCTTTTGCCATCTTGGCATTGCCTGACTCCTCGTAACTCTTGGCTTTTCCAAAAATGAGCACAGTTGGCGCACATACAAAGGTCTCTGGATCATAGACTGTTCAGTGATGACAATGACCTGTCATTCAAAGCAGGCAATCCCTTAATCATGAATAAATTTATGCCTTAATAGCATTTAATATGCAATTTACATAAGATTTCACCCCTTGTGGAGCTGTCTGAACAGGACCGTTCGCTACAGAGACAAACACCTTTTTTTGTACCAACCTGTAAACGCGTTTAATTCTGCTGTAAAGTTGGACATTTTAACATGGGGAGTCTCAGGAGATTCACTCACTTTTGGCGCCAGCCTCAAATGGCCTCGTGAGAAACTGCAGGTTGCTGCCTGATGTTTTCTCAGGGCATCAGAGAAACACAACTCAGAAAATATCCACCCTACACTGATAATTATGACCCGTGTTTCCATGGTAACAGTCAGTGACACCTGCTAACGAATTGTGTTGCAGTAACATTGGTATATGAAAACAACTGTCACAAACATTTGAAAATGTTAATGCAGCCACAAAAACAGCCGTGATACTGCCTACCAGTCCACCCCATTAGCAACACCCACTTAATCCTTCACAGGGTGGCAGGGGGCTAAAGCCTCTCCCAGCTAATACTGGGTGACAACCATTCCTTCTCCCATTCACAAATGTGGCTAGTTTAGAATCACTATTTCACCTACCATCTTCAGATTGTAGTAGGAAAGCAGAGCACCTGAAGAAACACATTGAGAGAGAGGAAGAACAGCTCTAGAAATATGAATTTGCAGCAAACCTGCCACAAGTTTTCCACAAAGTTAACTGCTACTGTCTGCCAGAAACCATTATTGCCAGAAATGACATTTACAGCAAACCTAAACTGACATATTCACCACTCTTGGGAAACTTGCTACAAGAAGTTATAAGAACTTTAGCAGATTATGGTTGCAGACCTTCAGTGAAGAAGTTTGCCAGTAGTGGTAAACTTTTTGTTATTGCCAGAACATTGCCGGGAGTTTGGCACTAGTGGCCAACATGGGCAAACCTGTAGCTATATTTTCTGGAAAACTAATTTCTTTGCTCGAAATCAACTACAGGTTTGCTGCAAATCTGTTGCCAATATTTTGTTTTTGTAAGGGAAATGATGTCGACATGCACATCATGTCAATGTTTTTGAAAAGTTTGTGCCAAATAACAAATGCAGCATAGATTATCTTTATTGAATTTGGACAAGTTTTATACTCCAACAAAGACAACCAGACAGTGTCGCACTGAATACACATCAGGAAGCCCTCATCCTTAAACTTCTGTTTTCTTGTGATGGAAAAATCAAAGAGGGTACATTTGACCTTATAGAACTAACAAGTTCTATCCTGCAGTACAAGAAGCAAGCTGTGTTTGTTTGCATGTCTTTATGCATCAGCTACTGGTAAGGATGCTGACTTCTACCAGCACATACAGCTTTATGTTCAATCTTTAGGCACAATATGTTTCTAACTGTCAAATGCATATTTATGAACCCTTTTACTAGATTTTAATTTAAATACCTGTCAGCTGGAAGCTTTAAAGCATGCACCTCCTACAGTGTTTTCACCAGCTCATGGAGCTAACATACAGTTAATTGGCTATCCAGCTATAGCTGATAAAATCTGTCACTTTTTCATATGAAATAACTCCAATGTGCTGTACCTGTGTGCATCTAGAGACTGAAGAGGTTTTTACTGCATTCATATTACAGTTTTAACAACAATTACAGCAGTTTACACATTTTCACAAGAATAAAATCCTTCAGCATGAAGAGAATGTAAATGTGTCCTGCAAATGTTGTCACATTTTTTTTTGGCCTGATAATGAGAAGAACTCACAGCTATAAGATAGAATAATTTGCTTTTAGTTAGCATTTTATCGAAAGTACACAAGATATTTTTCTTTCTACACTTCATGGTTGAGATTTGCATTGGTTTTACCCAGGTTTCAGTCAGTTATTGCATGCGATTGCAGACACCGTGAGTCAGATTTCAGTGCAAGCACTTGAAGAAAAGAATCATTAAAACAATAAATTGTTCAATTTATTCTTTGTTGAATAAAAGCTTACTGTTGCACAGCTCTTAGAACTGAGCTAAGTGAAAATGAGGCAATAAAGTTGTCACGGATATCTTTTCTTGGCGTGGTGCCTGTGTTTGCTCAGTGGGAGTAACCTATATCCACTCTCCTCTGTCAGCAGTGACACACCACAGCATCATTTATAATTCAGTGCAGAGACCAAGCAGAGCCAGAGGAGGCACACAGGCAGCTTTCCTGCAGACAACACTGGAGCGTATCAACAGTTACCAGCCTCTTACGCCTCTCTCCACCCGTGTCTGCCTCAGTGCAAACATGGAGGCGCACACACGAGTGATGGCAATGTCCAGCTTTCAGATGAGAGCTGCTGTCGAGGAAAAAGGGTGAGCAGCACTAAAACTTAATCGTATGTAGCTGCTGACTGGTGTGTTACAGAAATCCAACGTGTTCCATGACAGAAAAAATAAACTCTCAGCTTATTACAAAGAAACCTTTCACTACTTTGTGACTCACTCTGACATTTCTTCAAAAGCTTTTTAATTGCTTTGAGTTGAGAAATTAATGAACCCTCGTCAACTTAATTTTACTCCCATTTAATAGAGCAGCCAACTGCACACATACAAATAAACATGAACGTACACACTGTATGTTACTGTCAAAGCAAACGTGCACAATAACATACTTGCATACTGAATTAAACTTTAACAGAATGGCTAAGAAGATCATTTGTTATGGTGACACTGGGAATTTGCAGGAAGACGTTTACTTCTGTGATTCCTCATGGCCTCACAAGACTAGATAGCCTCCTAACTTTACAAGCCAGTAAGAATTTTACTGAAGGGCTACATTCCAGCTGATGAACCAGTCTGTATATTCATTTGTCTGCTCACAATATGCCGTTTCCAGTTTATCCTCAGAATTAGCAGCTGCCTCTTAGTCTAACAGGTTTATTGATATTGTAGAGCTCCTTCGGCTAACTCTAAAATGTCTCAACTAAGAACCAAAAGCACACCAAACGTTCTGCTGTTGACTGCAACAATGAACACAAGGGTCTTCATGCACTCCCAGAATCAGAGGAACTTCAGACTTAGGGGGTTCTTTTTATTATTCATAGCAAAGTCACAGCAACAATAGGAAAATCTTCAGTGTTAGCTTGTTGTGTGGCTAACATGGCCAACGTTACCGCATTAATGGTATGCCCAAAGTCAGAGCTCTGAGGAAATAGCAAAGTTCAGGGACATTCAGAGATGGTGGAAACTTTAAGAGCCATTTGAAACCAATAAACAGGGACTGGGCAGGTCACTGAGTTTTCATGTCATCTATTGTGCTTCAGTGCAGCTTAAATTCAGCTGGCATTAGCACCTGTTTACTTCTCTCCGTCTCTACTGTATTTTCATACAACTAAAGTCCCAACAAAGCTGTTCTCATATATTTTTTGTTTCTCTTGTCAGACAACATAATGAGTATGAAATAGTGATTGAAACGCAGCCCATGACTCCGAACCACTAAACTAATTTTACAAACTCAAAATGCATGATTTAAAAACAATGGCTGTGCTGAGAACTCAACAAAATCTGTATGTAAGAAGATCACTCAGAGAGAAAGAAGTGATAAAAGACTTCCTCTCATACACTCATTCCTGTCTATGTCAGCTGCCTTGAGATGAACTGTTTCGCTCCACACTGTCCAGTGAATGACACAGAGAGAGTCTTCTTCCTGAAGTGGGTGTGGACAGCAACACTGTCAGCTGCATTTAAAGCTACAGACATGAAAACTGCTATTTTAGAACGGGGACAAAACCAGAGATTTTATGATTTTAATAAATTCTCATTTATTATTATATTGATTATATTTTGTTGTATTGTGTTTTATATCGATTAGTCAAGATTAAATGAACTGTCTTTAAATTCAGCTGAAAAACTGGAAAACATGTTCTAGGGACATTCACACTTTCAGAAAAGGAGCATAGTATGGGACCTTCAAAGTCAGTCTTCTACTTAACATTCACTGTGTAATGTATTCAGAATATGTTTGTATCACATAAAACAGCATCAGACAAATGATGTGTACAACCATTCATCCCTGGGTAAAGTGAGCTGCAAAATGTGTAAGATATAGCGATTAAATAATGAGACTGGACTTAGATCAGTCAAACGACAGTGTGCATGCCTGAACCACATGGTATACAGTTACCAATAGGTAAACATAGACAACTGCTAAAGATTTCATTCTGCTGAATGGAATAAAATTGAATTGCATGTTCTAAATTGCAGCTTTTGTGATTTGCTCATTGCATTGCTTCACCATGCAATTTTGATTTGAAACCAATTATTTGTTCCGCTTTGTTTTACTAAGAGCTACCTTTCATCTAATATACGTTAGTAATAATAAACTGTAAGAAATTATCCACATTAGGTGAGCTGCAGACCAAAAGGTCAAGCAATACTCATATTTATTTGGACAATCCACAAAAATAACAGCCTTCCTTCAACTTAGTTGTATCCCCTGATACAACCACTTCTCCAAATAAGAAAGTGATGCTGTTATACAATGAGTCCTGAAGAGAATATGCCAAAGATCATGACACGTAGGAGCAGTTTGCAAGAAAGAAGCCTGGGGCAAAAACGTGGCTTCTCAGTGCAAATATAAATATACAATCCAGATCGCTGCACCTAAATTCTATCCAGAACAAAGGTACACTGAAGGAAAGTTGACTTCAATACAGATTGTTGTGCCTCAGTAGAGCTTTGTAGCATATGATGGCATGTTTTGATTTTAAAGTCAGACTGATGACATGTTACCCGTCAATGATGTGGAATTAAAATAACCTGTTTTTCATTCATTGACTGCTGCCAAAATAAAAAAGACGCATTTAATATTTTGTCTGCAGGTATGTCTAAAGCGCCATGGTGATTGTAAAATAAAAACTGTCATGACAGGATTTCTAATCAGAGGCGCTTTTAGTGCTAAGCTACAACAATAATGTCATTAAAATAAAATCTGAAACAAGTTGATTAAGCTTTTAAACCTGTAAATAGATATTTATGCTTGTTAAAGGGGCTAAGCCAATACTTTAAGCCACTGAGAGCCTCCAACCGGGAACCATAAAAATGGAATTGACGCGCTTAATAACCGAACTAACGAATGACAGTCCAACTCATTTTAACTTGCCTTGAACACTGTCTTTATTGGTTTCCCAAAAAACTCCAAAGTGCACAAATTCCTATTCACAAGTTGCCGTTCGGCATACAGCATTCCGCGTTCGGCGTTTAGTGGTCAAAAACTGATTTGTCCCCTTCCGGCTGGAAACCCTACCTAGCCACAAAGGTTCCTACCTTATATAGGTAAAATAGACAATCAATTAATTACAAGTGAAACCCACTGACACCAATATAATTTACAGAGCATATTTCAAATCTGCTCCTACACACCAGCCCCTAATTGTCATGGCAGGCAGACAAGACAATTCAATATAAGGAAAACAACCATAGGAGCAGGATATAAAACCCAATTAACACATTTAATGTCCCAGTTTATACTTCTTGAGCCAAACAAAGTTTAGTCACTGGTCTCTCAAGAACACTGTTTTTAGTTTGCAGTTTAACAGAACGCACTAAGCCTTTTGCATCAGGAAAGATCTCCAACACTTTGCCAAGAGGCCAGGAACCCCGGGGAGCTGAGGAATCCATGATAACAACAATATCCCCAACAGTTAAACTTTGTTTTCTTTGGTTCTACGTCTGTCTTTTTTGCAACAGTGGCAGGTATTCACGAGTCCATCGCTTCCAAAACAAGTCTGAAATGTACTGAACTTGTCTCCAACGACACTTCACATACATGTCAGTAGATTTGAAGAGTCCAGGTGGTAAGGCTGGTTTTCCCTTCAAAAGAAGGAGGTGGTTTGGAGTAAGAGGTTCCAGGTCATTTGGGTCGTCAGACAACTTAGTGATTGGACGATCATTGAGAATGGCTTCTACCTCTCACATAACAATCTGGAGTCCATCATCATCTAGTCTCTGCTGGTGCAAAACTGAGCTCAGCACAGGTTTTACTGTGCGTATCATACGCTCCCAGGCTCCACCATGATGAGATCCTGCTGGTGTATTGAATCTCCACTCGACTCCATCTGAAATCACAGCACCTTGAATGCGCTCATGATTCAATTCAGCAAGAGCCTTTCTCAGTTCTCTTTCTGCTCCAATGAAATTTGTTCCATTGTCTGATCTTATATTGAATACCTGCCCTCTCCTGCTGATAAAACGCCGTATTGCATTTATGCAGGCATCTGTTTCTAACGAGTGTGCCACCTCCAGATGACCTGCTCGACTGACCATGCAGGTAAATATTACTCCATACCGTGTACAGGTTGTCCTGCCTCTCTGTATCTCCACAGGTCCAAAATAATCCACTCCAACATTGGTGAATGGAGGTAAGTCCGGCACGATTCTCTCCCTCGGAAGATCTGCCATTTTTTGTTCCATGGCCCTTCCATTCAGGCGTCTGCAATAACTGCATTGAGAAATCATCTTCCTGGCATCTATAGAAGGAATGTGAAGCTTTGACAAATAAGGCCACCTTTCCAAATCAGCAGCAGTAGGAATGTCGTCTGGAGAAACTGGCATCTCCGTCTGTGTGAAGACTTCAGGCAAGGGATAAAAGCACTTTCCTTCAAGACTTGAAACCTCGATTCCAAACAAGGAATAAGTGGAAACAACCCTTTCCTGTCGCATCGTTTTCAAACAAAAATGGGTTCTTTTTCCAACAATGTTCAATTGCCGCATAAAATACTCAGAACAAAATGTAGCCGTGCTACCAGGATCCAAAAACGCATATGTTTGAATGATTGCATTTCCTTTGGTGGACTTAACTTGCACTGGCACGATGCTGAGAATGCTGCGATTCTTTCCAGCCCCTGTATGCCCACATGTCTGGGAAGCTGTTGAAAGGCTACCTTCTGGTGGCTGGCCTGTTTGCTTTGGCTCAGCTTCGATCTTTGTGATGTGAAGAGCTGTAGGATGCTGTTGATCGCAAACCTCACACATCAAGCGTTTGTCACATTCTCGACTTATGTGTCCAGCTCTTAAACACTCAAAACATATTCCCTTTTCCTTTAACAATCAGATCTTTTCTCTGTGCTTTTTACGCTGGAATTGTTGGCACTTCTCCAAAGAATGAGTACGTGAACACCAATGACAATACAAAAGGTCCTGTTTCTTTGTATTGTTTGTGTCTGTATTTTCTTTGGGGGAATGAACAGACGTCACTATAGCAGCAAAACTGCTTTCTTTCCCTTTAAATGTCTTTGACTGCATTTTGAATTTGTGAGCAGGTCTTGAGATAGCTGTATTTTGTGGTACACGTTTCAATATCTCCAAAGATTGGATCAGTCAGGATCCTCACGTGCTTCTCCAGAAATACCACCACATCAACAAAGTGAGCTCTCCGATCATGAACCTCCATAATGTCATGAACAACAGCTCTCCATTTTTCACGAAGTTTATATGGCAACTTAGAAACAACGGTCTTCATATTACTTGGCATATTCAACTCATGCATATGATGAAGCTCCTCCATCGTATTGCAGCACCTACGTAGGAACAAAGCATAGGCCTGTAATGATTTGGCATCCTCTGATTTTATTGGCAATTTTGTAGTTGTTGCCAAAATGTTCTTGGAGAAGAGCTTTAGCCACAATATAGCCACACTCAGGGTCCATGTGCTGGCAACTTTGCACCAGTTCTTTTGGCTGCCCTTTTGTGAACTGGAATGGATCACCTTCAAATGCTGGAATTTCTCTTGCTGGCAGAGAAAGCAAGCGCTGTTGGTGTATTAAGGCAGCTGTTATTTCATTTTGTTTGTGCACAATACTAACAACATCACCAGATGAAAACTGATCCTTATGTTGATTATCCATGTTTTGCTTCCTGTTTTGAATTACCCAATCACTTGTTGTAGCAGGCTGTAAAACTTTTGATGTTTCCAAATGTTTTGTTTTCATTGCTGGTTGTTTAAATTGTGGCATTGACCAATCCCTTTGCTCTTGTGTTTTACAGGATGAGGGCTCATACTCCTTTGCCATTGGGTTGAATGCATTTTGTACCAGTTTCCTTTTTTCTCTTTCAAAATAAGAGTCCATGCCATCCATTGATGCCTGAGAACGGCTCTGTCCCTCAGAAGCCTGCAAAACTGCCAACTTAGCATCTGATGCAGCCAGTATCGTCTTCAACTCAAGTTATTCCTTTTTCCTTTTGATTTGCTGCTCCTGTTCCTCCAGTGTGTGTCGTTCTTTTAAAGCAGCCATTGGGGCCAAACGTGCAGCTCTTTCTGCTGCTACGTTTATTTTTACTGAGGAAGCAGTACTTGACCTGTTACTTGTGTAACTTTTGTTTGAATATTTACCCACGTTAGATACACTATCATTGGGTTCAGTATTATCATGTTCACCACCAACACCATTATTATTTCCAGTTTCAGACACACCTTTTTCATTAGATTTTACCCACACTCCAACACTGTAAACAAATTCATTGTTAAACATCATTTTAGCCTTCATCCATGTTTCATGTCTTTCTTTTTCTTCTGGTGGTAACAACCCCATTAAAGAATCGTGCATACACTTTATTTCACCACATAGTTCAGAAAACTCATTCAGAGATTTTCGTACCTCATCAGTTTTACCACTTTGCATTAAATCTTTTATCGTTTTTCTTAAAGCGGTTGCTTTGTTTAGCTTAGTTTTTCTACCACATTGCAGTCGGTCTATCTTGTCCGCAAGTCCTTCAACAGTTAGTTTAACCACCTGTTTGCTCGTCAGTGTATCACTACAGCCGGCCTCAGAGTCCGGGTTACCGGCTACAGCTGACACACTGACGTCCGGCGGTGTGTCACTCAATGCACAATCATCCATTTAAATCCGACAGTTCACTTAATACACAGTCAAAATGTTTTTCCACTTCACCAACCAATGCATTGGGATTACGCCATAACATGCACACTATTTTTAGATGGCCATCATTATAAATGGTAGCGCTACACATACCTATTTCAGAAGACTGATCATTCAAAGCCGCTACCGTGAAGCTCCTCCGCGTCCTCACCGGCGTCTCTCCTCTTCTCCCGCAGCTGGGTCCAGGAACGCAGGTAAACAGGTGATGATCCGCTCAGGTGTCTCCTCCAAGCCTCCGCCACCGCCATGCCTCCCTTGTCCTCCCGTCCTCACCTGCAAAACACGACAACAAAGTCCCAGCAGCCGTTGTTGAACTTTTCAAATCAGTTTTTGACTTGTGTTAAAGGGGCTAAGTCAATACTTTAAGCCACTGAGAGCCTCCAACCGGGAACCATAAAAAACGGAATTGACGCGCTTAATAACCGAACTGACGAATGAAAGTCCAACTCATTTTAACTTGCCTTGAACACAGTGTCTTTATTGGTTTCCCAAAAACTCCAAAGTGCACAAATTCCCATTCATAAGTTGCCATTCGGCGTTTAGCGGTCAAAAACTGATTTGTCCCCTTCCGGCTGGAAACCCTACCGAGCCACAAAGGTTCCTACCTTATATAGGTAAAATAGACAGTCAATTAATTACAAGTGAAACCCACTGACACCAATATAATTTACAGAGCATATTTCAAATCTGCTCATACAATGCTATTTATTTCTGCCATATTAAGTTTGGTCTCACAGTATGGAGGAAAGATTGCAATTTTCACTGGAATACATAAGAAGAACACAAATGTAAGAGTCTTATGTCACTGGTTTGTACAACATTGACCCACATATGTATTTTCTGAACAGCTTCTGCAGTGGCACACATACACACCTAACAAAATATCATCCAAAAGAGAACAAAACAAGACGCTGAGGCATGATGCTTCAAGCTACCTTAGACTGTGACTTTCTTCCTTTTCTAAGAACTACTTTCTCATCTTTTTTTCCCACTTTTCTCCCACCACAGTCCTTTGACGGTATTATGAAGCTGAGCTGGAGCCTTAGCAAGAAAAGGATCGAAGTAGCCTTGACAGAATCTTCATGAGCTGTGCACAGATGTTAGAAGCTTTAGTCACAAAAACTACTGATCTGCAGGATTTCAATAGGAACAGTGACTTAAGGGAAATGGTGAAGGTATACACAGCAAGAAACCTACTACTACTGACAAAGTGTTGTTCAACAGCATTGTAGGCTGTTTATAGCTGGTCCATATGGCCAGACTTAAAGAGAGGAGGACAATACATAGACTATATTTAACAATGGATCTAACAAAGTGCGATGCCACCCACTGGTTTGAAGCCTCGAGCTAGTGGTGCGACACTGAACAGGAATGGCCCCTAATAAGAGCAGGTTTTTCACTTCCCACACTGGGCTTACCAGACAGGTATCAGGTATAATCAAGTACAAACTTAGTGTAACTTGTCACCACAAACACAACAGAAGTGAATGTCTGGAGAAAAAATTACTGTTTAGTCCTTTAACAGAGGCTCTAAAACACTTTTTGTACACTCATGTCCCAAAATAACCACTTAAACTTATTAAAGCGCCTGAATGGATCATAATGACTGGTTGACAAAATACTGATTTAATATTTCATGAGAGAATTTGATGTTTTTTGAATGGGATTCACTGTTTTGGAGCAACAGCTAACATCTGTCTGTTTAAAGGTTTATGGTGCTGCATTTGCCTTTGCCTCAAGGTATGGTAGCTGTTGCTTGGTGGAGGGGTGACCGATTAAACATAGCAAACATTTTTTAATCCTCTCTCCTGGAAAAATATTCAGTGTTACTATTGGTTTTTCACAAAAAAAGTACCAGGCATACATGCCAAGAAGCAATGAAGCTATTTTGATGTCAGCAGAATGAATGGAGCCGGAAAGCTAATGGATTTAGCAATGTTAGCTGACTTAAAAAAAGAAAAAGTATAGCCAGTAAGCCAAATTACGCACATTTTAATGAAACCTGCTCAGTTTGAGCTCACTGTTGAGGATGATCCACACGGATGTCTGTCCATGGCTTAGCTGGCTGGAGAGGATCTACGTTTTGCCTGGTCTGTTGTCCAAGCAGAGGAGGAAGTGCCAGCTAATCTGAAGCTGGCTGGGGTTTTTGTGATATTCTCATGGAACAGCAGTCACATGTCTCAAACTAATTAACTACAATGTAGCAAACACAAAAGTAACTGAATCTTAACGTTTGATAATGTTCAGTATTAAGTGTGAGGAACACAGGAAAAGCCAAAATACATGTGAAAACCATTATTTATTATTTATACATCAAAAACGGGCATTTATCACCAATACTAAGACTCATTTCCCACCATAGTCTGACAATCAGTGGTGTTTGATGCTGTCAGTACACAGCATTGGAGATCAAATTTAGATTGTTTGGCTAGAAACTTTCAGAGAACTCTAAATGTGGGAAAATCAAAGATAAATGCAAACTAGAAATGCCTCCACCTACCAATAAAACTGCAATTTCCATCAATTCCTGTCCAGACTCTATCTGCTCATCTATTATATGTACCAAAGACTTTGAAAAATTCATTAAAACAATGAAATACAAGTTCAGAACAAATTCTGTGTGTTTGTTGACATAATTGGCTTATAAAGCTTGACTGTAATCTCACACAAAGTTGCAGCCATGAGAGCTGAAGATGCCTAAAATATGGATTTTCCCACATAGAAGCTCTGAATTCCACATCATGGATCTCACACTCGTCTTCAGCCCGACACACAGAAGATCTATACAATCAGCACAGGTCAAGGTGGGCAAACAAGATTAGTGTCACCAATTCAGTCTCTGTCTAACTGTGAAATACGGTCACAATCTTTCCTTCTCTGCCTGAGTTATGGTGTTGAATATCGGCCAGAAACATTATGAAATCAAAGTGAAGCTGACCTTTGATCTTTTGGATATAAAATCATTTCATCATTTTATCCTGTTAGACATCTGTGTGATTTTTTTTGTCATAATTAGTCCATGGCTTCTTGAGTTACGACCAAATACATATATTTCCACACAGAGACCTTTGAACTTTGACCACCAAAATATAATCAATTTATTGTTGAATCCAGAGGAACCTTTATGGCAGATATAATGAATTTCCCTCCAGACATTTCTAATATATTGTGTTCCAGGAAGCAGATGGTTGTGAAGTCATAGTGACCTTTTACCACTAAAATCAGCTCATCCAGGAGTCCAAGTAACCGTTTGTGCCAAATTTGAAGAATTTCCCTCAAAGCGTGCCTGAGATACCGTATCATGAAAATGGGACAAACCTGAAAACGAAATCATCTGGATACTACGAGCTGCCTCAAGCTCTGGCTGCACACTGACTTTCCAAAAGCGGGTGAAACAATGTTTTCATTACTGCTAATCAATGCTATCGACCACCCAGAGACGCTTTGAGTCACAGCTAAACTTTACTTGCTGTTAATTACTAAGTGATTACAAAGACCAGCTTTCCCCTCCTGTCTTATCTGAGGCATCCACCATTCTCTCCCCTTCCCTTCATCCACGTCTTCCCCTTTTCTCTGTTTCCAGCTTTACGCATCATGCATCATCAGAAAATATTAAAAGGGACATCAGTGCTGTTTTGGAGGTCAGTTTAATTTCTCTCATTAAAATAACAGGACACAAAGAGGGGAATCAAATATAAATTAAATAGCTGCTCTATTACAATATTCATAGCTTCCACTTTGTGCATTTGTGCGTCTGTCACAAGAGATGGGTGGAGTAACGCAGCAAAAAATACCTCGAGAACAAGAAGATTTGAGCAATTTGCACATGATAATACGTGTGACCGTCTCCATCATAATGGGTCCATAGCTGCGGACGAGACAAGTTCAGTCTCATCAACCGGCGTGTCAGAACAATTGATGGGAAGCACACAGTGTAATAGGTCTTCCTGTCCTGTCCATACTGGTGCTTGATCTCCTGGGAGATTCACTGACACAGACATGTCGCCTGTAGCCCAGCAAAGAAAATGGAAAGCTTCATATGGGGAAATGAAACTTGCACATTGAGCAGAGAGATGAATAAAATATCCGTTTTAACAACTTTTCCTTCTTGTTCCAAGTTTTTCAAGGAGGTTTACACAAAAAACAACGCAAACATTTTATATGTGGAACTGAGAAGCAGACTTCTTTACAGGTATGGTATTTTCAAAATGGGAGGGAAGGAGACACAAATCTGCATAAAGACAGACTATAATAAGTTTTAATTAATCCTAGCCGTGAAGCAAGTTTGTAATTAGTTAATAGTTGGATTTTCCTTGTTTCCCTTAACCCCCGTGTCGCCCTGCGGATCAAAATTGACCCATTTTAAAGTTTGAAAATGTGGAAAAAATATATATTTTCACAGTGAAACTTCTGATGTCCACATTTTCAACATTTTTGGGAAATCTTTGAACATTTTTTGGTGGAAAAAAAGAAATGTTAAAAATGTTCCTTAAGAACATTCACATAAAAATCAACCAAAATCCAGCGAAATTTGCTGGATTTTGGTTGATTTTTATGTGAATGTTCTTAAAGAAAATATTAGAAGTTTTACTGATTAATATGTAATCACTTTAGATATTTTTAGGAGTTTTTTTGGAAGATTTTTACTCATTTTTTGAAAATAATTACAAGAATTTTCTTGCCACATTTGGGGGAAGTTTTTTTAAAAAACTTGTAAGGGAAACTTTTAAGGAATTATTGGAATTTTCTTCCTGAAGGTTTTGCAAATTTTCAGAAATTTGGGGAATTTTTTTGCTGAATTTTTGGATTTTTTCAGACAAGGAAACAATAGTTTTTGTTTTTGTTAAGGTATGTGGATCTCTCGACATATGAGTGTGTAGTCGTTGCATCAGCCTCGTCCGAATGCAGCAGAGCGTCACATCGCACTTGAAACACAATTCATTCCGACTCAAGTGGATCTTCTCTGTATCCACACACCACCAGCACACAGCTCATGTTAGCATTTGTCCACAACCGCATTGTGTGTGCTTAAATTGTGCAAGAACAATCCCATTGGCACGTGCATGCGCATGTGGGATTGCAGTGGCGTTGTTGTGCGGAAGCACTTGAAGTGGGGATGAGGCGAGTCGATGCTTGGAGAGGGTTACTGACGGCAGCTGGGCCTAATGGCAAGATATATGTGCCATCATGTGCACTTTGTCAAGTGTGGCAGCTGCTCGGCATACAAACACTCAGTAGTGAGCTCTCCTGTGCAATATTTAAACGTCAGATGATTCAAAATCGTGTCACCTTACATGAGTCGCATCACTTGAGTTAAACAGCAGAGTATTCGCTCTAATGTAAAATTAAAAACCAACAGTTTCTATTTAAAATACAGGTCCGCCAGCAGGAACGTAGTGCAGCAGCAGATGGTATCTCTGTTATTACTTCATATGTCCAACTTTTTATCTGATCACAGTCCTCCTCGGCATGAAGGATACCACTGTTACATATTTCTAGAGAGAGGTTCTGCCATACCTTAGTCATTTTTTTACAGCTGCACTTTGCTCTAACTTTCTCTTTAAAATTCCCCAAAGGTGTTCTACTAGATTCAAGTCAGGTACATTATTGGTCAGGTCACTGTTTTCACTTTTTTCTTCTTTAGGAACTCTTGCGATATTTTGGCAGTATGCGTTGAATCATTATCATGCTGGAATTTTCCTCTTCTGCCAGTTTTTCAGCAGACTGGGAGACATCTTGTCAGACAGCATTATGTTAGATTTACATATTCATGATGCCATTTATAACTGATATTACACCAACACTTTTTACACTCACAATCACCATATAATCACGCCCTTCCGTGCTTCACTGGCAGGCACTATGCATTCACTGTGGTAGCCCTGACCAGGTTCACAAAAACATGCAGGACCTCATCTGAGGTTAACAGATTTATCTAGGTCTCGTCTAACCCGAGAATGTGCTCTTAGCATTTATGAGGCTTCTTTTTATGTTCACTTGTAAGGATTCTTGCAATTTTGTGCCTGAGAACAATCAGGGATTTTTCTTCTTGGATGCCATCCATAGAGGTTGTCATGGTGCACTGACCTTCCCTGTCTGAGCTGTCACAAAAAGTCTGGAGCACTTGCCAGCTGTTTTTGTAGAGCTAGACTGCACAAGCAGCACAATGTCTGTAGTGTCATTGTAAGAGCATGACCACTGTGGCACTGATTAGTAGCTCGTTGTGTACCTCCTGATTACTGCCTGAACTGGGTTTTTACTGATTTTTAGTTGGTCACTGATCTACCTGTATCCTTTTCCCATCTTTTTGAAGCCTCACATTCAAATATTTAACCCTCGTGTCGTCCTGCGGCTCAAAATTGACCCGTTTTAAAGTTTGAAAACGTGGGAAAAAAATATATATTTTCACAGTGAAACTTCTGATGAACATTTTTTGGTGGAAAAAAAGAAATGTTAAAAATGTTTCTTAAGAGCATTCACAAAAAGTAGATTTTTTGTGAACGTTCTTAAAGAAAATCTTAGACGTTTTACTGATACATATGTAATCATTTTAGATATTATAAGGATTTTTTTTGGAAGATTTTTACTCATTTTTTGAAAATATTTACAAGAATTTTCTTGCCACATTTGAGGGATTTTTTAAATAAAAATTTTAAGGGAAACTTTTAAGGAATTATTGGAATTTTCTTTCTGAAGGTTTTGCAAATTTTCAGAAATTTTGGGAATTTTTTTGCTGAATTTTTGGATTTTTTTCAGACAAGGAAACTATATTTTTTGGTGCCCGTAAATGAGGATAACAGGAGGGTTAATCCTCTGCCAGTTCTTTTCCAGGTGGAGTCACGATGCAGACAGACACAGCTAACGGACACTAAACTGAGAAAGTTCTGGTCTTCACAGATCACCATGTTAATTTTTATTGTTCATAATTAAGTGACATCATACAGGCGTGTACATCTCTTGTATCCTGTATTCAATGCAATATATGTATGTAATTTTCTCACCTATGTGATTTTTCACAAATTTTTAATTAATGATTTTTACGTCAGGTTCCTTTCAAGTCTTTGTATTGACAGCTCTGATATGTGAGCCACAACCCGACCATCTTTATTGTCTGTGTACACAGGCTGGCATTCTCATACAAGCTAACATGTGGCTGTTCAGTATGTAACCTTACACCGTGAGGCTCCTGCTGAGCTTGAAACTGGAACACAGGGATGTATACATTAAGATAAGGACAATCTCATGAGAGGTTCAACAGATTCAACAAGTAAAATCAGGAAATTTAAATATGTAAATTAGCCCTAAAATCTATCTAGTAGACAAAACGGTCTTGAGATTTGTTTGAATGCAAGACAACACTACTGAGACAAACGCATTAATAGATCTATGCATTATTTAGTCTGTTTACGAACTGTATACCAAAGCTGTAGCATATGCCCTCGGCAAGGGGTCTCTCACTGTCTGTCTTTATAACTGCACCTGTCCGTTTGGTTTCTTTTGCCAAATCTCCTCCGCGGTCACCATTTGCGTGCTTTACCAGTCTTTAAACTGAACCTATCAGGCCAGATGTGTGTTGCGTGATTTCTGATGGACGCTCAGCTCGGTGGATATGTGCTCGCCCACACGAAGAGGTGAGAGAACGACCAGGTTCAACAGGTCGCCTCGAGGCTGCAGCCAATCCATATCACAAACTCAGAGACACACACGTACACACCAGAGACACATAAAAGTGTACATCTCAGACAAAAGCTCGCACACACACACACACACACACACACACACACACATTTCACACGCATGCACTCCTCCCACACCACATGGTTAATTAATTCTAATTTGAACGGCCGTGGCCTCACCTCCTACACTCATGCCTTCTGACGGTGTCTGGAGAAAATGTTACAGCATCTTCACCGAGCGGGAGAGACGGGCAGACTGAAGCGAAAGTGTGAAAGTTAAAGTAAAAAATGTCAGTGAGGTCGTCGAGACAGACTCATGTCTGAGTGACAGCTGGGAGTAGTGGCCCAAAGTTTGGCAGGAAGTTTTCAAACTGGAAGGCACAAGTGGGTGAAATGAATTTTGTGGCTTTTAACAGAAATTTTGTAATGTGAGGTCAGTAAACAAGGGAAAACAGGCACACAACCTGGCTGGGTTTTCATATCTAACAGTGTTACTGAGATGAGTCTGTGCTCAAACCCTGTTTGGACAGAGCGCCTTCTAACAGCTGCTGAGGAGGATTTGAATCTGGATGTGCATCTTGGAAGAGAAGAGCTCAGACCTTGAATCAGGATGAAAAACACTCTATTTTGCAAGTAGTAGAGTATGAAAATAAGATGCCGCAAGATGTTAAATCTGGCAACTTTCCATTCTTCTTATACAAAAATGACTAAACAGTTTGGTGATACAGCTTGATTAAAGCAATAAAGATTATTTTAAATATTATTAACACAAATATTTCAGGTTGTTACGTTGCAAATGTCCTAATTAAAGAGCCCGTCTGTAGTTTTTGATGCTACAAACTATCTACACTACTATTCAAAAGTTTGGTGTCACTTAGAAATGTCCTTATTTTTGAAAGAAAAACTTTTTTTTTCAATTCAGAAAACATTATCAGAAATACAGTCTAGATATTGTTAATGTGGTAAGTGACTATTCTAGCTGGAAACGGCTGATTTTTAATGGAATATCTCAATAGGGGAACAGAGGAACATTTCCAGCAACCATCACTCCTGTGTTCTAATGCTACATTGTGTTAGCTAATGGTGTTGAAAGACTCATTGATGATTAGAAAACCCTTGTGCGATTATGTTAACACATGAATAAAAGTGTGAGTTTTCATGGAAAACATGAAAGTATCTGGGTGACCCCAAACGGTTGAACGGCGGTGTATATTAAACATAGAAACTTTTTCTTGATTGTTTTTGTCTATTTGGGGGCTTCAGTAAAAGCTGAAAACACGAATATAAGTTCAAATCTTGAGCATGTTAGTAAACAGTTGGTTTTTATGCATCCAGCAGCCACAGTGCATATTTGTCAGTCATTTAGATTCATATTTATGCCTGTCTGACAAGTCCAGGTTTCACTTTTGTTTCTGTTCCTGAGGGAAGCTGTTTTGTACAGTTGGTTTAGTGTAGCTATTTCGCTAAAGGCAGTTTGTTTCTGCAGCTGGAGGTTGATGGCTGTGAACCAAAACTGTTTAGTTGAAACAGCGAGCTGAAAGCTGCTCAGTAGAGCTGAGGTGAACTACAGAACAAGATGCTACTGAGCTCTTTTCACACTACAATAAGTAATCTGGTAATTTTAAGACATTTTGATGCAGCTTTAAGTTTTATACAGACCTTTCCTAGCTTACATAGGTAATGCAAAAACAATAAAAAGTACAAACGAAGGAAAGGAATTAGAGATAATGATATAAATCTTTTCTTTTTTCTGCTATACCCTGACTTTTAATTCAAAATACGGGGGCATATATATAGATATTCTTATGTGCAGCTCTGGATCCCACTCTGTTTTTCTGTGTGTATTTGATTGGACAGTTGAAGCTCCAGATAAATTAGCATGTTGCATCTCTTAGCTACTCATAATTTAAAAATAGAGGCATTCTCTGAGAATCTGTTACATAAGTCGATGTCTAGTGTTTGTTCCATTTGAGGGGCAGGCTTCAGTCCTCTGGCTTTTGGTAACTCTTCACACACTGTGGATTGTGCCGGCAGCGCTAAAAGTTAAGTTTGCGGGAAATAGTTACTGATTTTAATGGAAGCGACACACAAAATCTTGAAATTGTGACAGGTTTTTTTATTTCTTTGACAGCAATTAATCATTAATCCCAATCAATCCATATTTCATTAAATGTCAGCACAGAGTAAAGCTACTTTTAAACACAGATCACTGTGAACTATGTGTGTGTGAAGAACAGCATCGCAGTTTTCTCCATTTCAGATCTGTCACTAATTTAGCTCTCCTAACTAGACTTTTGCACTAAAACGGATCCGTCCTGCACGACTCCCCTGCGAATGCTAATCTCAGTTAACAGCTTCACTGGTGCTACATTTTCTTGTTATCTGGGCAGGTGAAAACAGCTCCGGTATCGTGACAAGAGATGCTGTCAACCTCATTAATAAAAACCTTAACTCCCAACAGCTGATCAATAGATATTGACCCCGGCTGACTGATTTGCCGCACCTGCGTGATCTATGAAGCCGGGTTAACCCTGCATGGTTAGAGGGGGAGGGTAGGGGGAGGCAGAGGGGGGAGGTGGATGGTGGGGACGTCTCATTTGAAGCTCAGTCTTCCTGTTAAATGAACCAAACTGAAGATTCTCATTTGTGTTTCTGCCCACTTTTTAAGTGTGAACATCCACTGACATCTAATACATGTGTGGGTGTGTACAGATACTCACACCTACGCATGCCTGACCGCACAGCCCCCCCAACAAACACCCACACACAGACACCCACACACACACACACACACACACACACACACACACACACACACACACACACACACACACCCTGAATTTTTACACAAGAATACGGATTAAAAATGTCCTCAATTCCATGAAAACTTTCTAATATTCCAGCAGCAGTCTGAAGCTGATTCAATGTTATTTGCACAGCGCGTGCACACACACACACACACACACACACACACACACAACACACACACACACACACACACACACACACACACACACACACACACACACACACACACACACACACACACACACACACACACACAGAGTTAATGCTCATCAAACATCTACATCCTGATGTAGATTTTATGATAAGCAAACAGACAATAAACCTGAAGCACGCTGTTGTACTGTTGAGGATGTAACAAATGCGCTCACATTAGGCTCGCAAACACACCGAGAGACAGGCAAAACACACACGCACACACACACACACACACACACACACACACACACACACACACACACACACACACTCAGACGGCACTGAGCGGGGAGTATAAAAGGGGCATCCTTCCCACTCAACAGAGAAGTGCTCTCCTCACTCTCACACACTCCTCTAACAGGCTGAACCTCGTCTCTCAAGGTAAGGAAACCACTTTTTTCTTGTTTTTGTAAGACAGACTACAAATTTATGCATTTTTTGAGACAATTTATACACTGTGGGGTTATCTTTTCTACTTCATAATCAGGCTGGACTCAAAGCTGGAGCCTGTACTACAGCAAAATGTGTTCATGTGAGGTTTTTTTTTTTGTAATTTTGATGTCAATTTTTTGCAATCTTTGGAGGTAATATTTCTGAAAAGGCTGCTATTTTTTTCCCTTTTATATACAATTAATGAAAAATTAGGGTTTCTACATGAAAAGATATTTACTCTGACAGAATCATCCTATTTAAAAAAAATTAAAACCCTGAAATGTTTCCTACAAGTAGAAATGAGAAATTCTTTCTGCGCTGACAGTTGAGTCAGACTGACCTGCTGAAACTGTGCACAGGACATGAAGACCCAGCTGTATCCAGTGCTGCCGAGTTGCATGATGACAGTGTGAATATGCTGCACTGATTCACGCGCCTTCGTTGGAGTTGCAGTGACCATTAGCTGTGAAAGAGCAGTTGTCTGGCAGATGGTCTCGCTCGTAGTTTGCCACTGTGGACGATTTAGGCGTCTGTGAACCCAAACTGGACTGCATCACATTTTCTGTCCTGTTAACCCTCCTCTGCGTGCTCCTCTCTGCTCTGTTTGTGTTTCAGATGACTGCAGGGTTGTGTGTGTGTGTCGTGCTGGCTGTCCTGTGCACGAGCTGTTTGGGACTCCCCTTCTCCTACCAGCCCTTGGACGAGGGCCAGCGCTCCATCTCTGCTCCTTCTCAAGGTACGAGTTCCAGGCACACCACGCTTTTCTGAGTCACAGTGACTTTTTTAACATCTGCTCTGGTGTGCGTCTCTGTGTGTCTGTGTTGAGCAGCTCTCCTCGAGGCTGGCACCCACACCTTGGGAGAGCCACACCTCCGACACAGGCGCTCTGCCCCCCAGCTGAAAGCTCTTCCTCTGGCCGAGGAGGATGCAGACTCCCGGGCCAACCTCAGCGAGCTGCTCGCAAGACTCATCTCCTCCAGGAAAGGTATGTGCAAGGGGTTGGCTTTGTGGGTGTGTTGTGATCCTTTCTCCACCTGCAATCTAGAAGGATGTGTGTGTGTGTGTGTGTGTGTGTGTGTGTGTGTGTGTGTGTGTGTGTGTGTGTGTGTGTGTGTGTGTGTATCCAAAGACAAACATCAACAATATTTGCAACATTTTCAGAGACAAGTGCTTTTTCCTGACATGCTCCTCCCCTCATTCTTGCTAATTACTCGAATTAGTGCACAGCAAGCTTTGTAAAATGAATTAGTGGCTCTGAAAAGCTTTTGTGGTTTCAAAGAGCGTGTATTAGTGTGTGCAGCCTTCCGGCCATTTTCCCTTGTTCCATTCTATTTTACTTTTTTTTCCGATCGCTTGATTTTTGATTTTTGATGGCCAAGAAAACAAACCCTCAGCCCCGTCCTGCTTCCTCACATCCAGCGTCTGATTTCTGTGAAGGTGTGACAGGACGGGAAATAACTGGGCTTTCACAGCACATACCACACACTGGCAGCATCACAATTTTCCACTTGGCTTCCAGATATGGAAACGGACTCTTAGGGCGTCCACATGCATGATGTCTTTTTGTCGAACACATCTTACAGACTAAAGCGTGGACATTTGCACAGAGCTGGAGACGGTTGGCAAAACAAGCTAAAACAGGTGACACGTTTTCTGCATCTTTAGCGAGCAAATTTTGAGAAAAATTTTAAAGAACTGTTCAGTTCCGATTGACAAAATTTTTTTAAACTGTAAGTTTTTTATCTCTTGATATTTCTTTCCGTGTATTTCATGACTAAGATACATTTGAATTACAGCTCTGAACACATACTTAAGCTGTAAAATTGACACTTTCCTGTTGCATAATATCCAGGGCAAGACTTTAGAAACACTGAAAGACAACAGACTCAGAAACTAGTCAGAATGTGAAATCGATAAAATGTCAAAGGGCAAAGTGAAACAAATATGTATAAGGGACTGTGAGGATGTGCGTTTCTGTGTAATTGTGTGTGTGTTGGTGGGTGTCTGTGCTCGTGTGCACGCTGTTCACTTGCATGTTTTGGTGTAGGAGGTGTCGTTGTCGAGCCTTCTGCATCCAATCTTCTCAGCACACCAGGGAGCTCCAACACTGTGTCTATGTGTGTGCATGTGTGTGCGCATGCTGGTGTGTGTGTGTGTGTGTGTGTGTGTGTGTGTGTGTGTGTGTGTGTGTTGCGTAGGAGGATGTGGGTGGAGTGAAAACTGCATCTCCGTGAGCGCGCAATTGATTACCAAACGGAGAGCAGACCAGCTCCACTTCACTGGGAATAACGTGCAGAAAAAGGAAGAGGCTAATAGCACGGTGTCAGGCTGAAGTCCAGCCGTTTCAGTGCATCCCCCTTTTCTTTTGTGTGTGTGTGTGTGTGTGTGTGTGTGTGAGAAAGAGGGAGAAATAATGAGAAAGCAAGCAGAGGGCAACTACTGTCCAATTTAAATACCCAAAAGCAAAAGCAGCTTACAGCAGAGGGGTTACAAAATCAAATCTAGATGTGAGAAATTTTAAAACCCAAAAGCTGTGGGGAGTTAAGTTTTGAATATTGTGAGCATTTTGTCAGCTGGAAGGCATAAAAATTAAATTATCAAGGCTGTAATTTGGTGACGAACTCCACTAACGGTCCTTTAATGCGCAAAATTTAACTGAAAAAAGTTACAAAAGTCAAGTAATTTTGATATTAAATGCATCAGTCTCTGGAAATACATTTTCAGAGCTAAATCTATTAACTGCCTGGTTTGTGAGAGCACCATTTATGTCCAGCCTGAATCAAAAAACTCGCCACATTGTAATATTTCCAAAGCAACAACTATGCCTTTGTTACTGAGAACCTCTGAGCTCTGCCAGAGATGCTCACAGAATTAAAAATGTGATGCAAGTCTCCTGCTTCCAAAATCAGAGCAGCGCTGTGAAGAATAAAGTAGGAACACAAATGAGCGAAGTTCTCTCATGCTCTCCTCGCTCTGAGGAATACTAATTTCACTCATGCTCTCTTTTTTTTTCTCCTCCACCCACGCCTTCTATCACCCCCCCACCTCCTCCTCCTCCTCCTCCCAGGCTCTGTGCGCAGAAACTCCACAGCAAACAGCAGAGGTGGTGGACTGAGCGCCAACCACCGGATAACAGACAGGGACTACTTGGGCTGGATGGATTTCGGCCGTCGCAGCGCAGAGGAGTACGAATACTCCTCGTAAGGGCAAGTCACGGCTCCAACCCCCTTCATACGGGCACACGATGAAAAAGAAGAAAAAAAAAACCCACGCAAGCTGGCTCCTCACTGTCTCACAATAAGAGTCTATTTATGATGTATTTGTTGTACATTTGTTTGTAAAACTGTAATAATGCAATATACACACTGTATGCCAAATTTTGCAGAAAAGCTCCCACTGTCCATTGTTTGTCTGTTTCTGGTTTTCTCTGGTTTCTTTATCATTTTGTGTGGAAAGGATCTGGATGGTGTCAGGGTCTGTTGAGACTAACTGAATAAAGATTAAAAATATCACTCTGCATGTTATTCTTCCAGTGCGATGCATGCAAATAAGATCCGTTGACCTTGATTAGGTGCATTTATACAGAACAGGAGAAAAACAGGAAGATTTCTTGCGTAAACACAAATCATGAAACATAGTAGATATTTATAAACTCACACACAGCTGCTCTAAAAAGCCATTTAGTGACACTTGATGAGAGCAAAATCCTTCTGAATAAAACAACATGTAAAATTACCCTCAAACATCCTCACTCACTGCCACAAAGTCTTCACTTTTGAATTAGAAAAACTCTTTCCACTTCATCTCTGTCTTTTCCTCACTTGTTCTCTCTTTGGCAAAGACTAACCAAAAGATGACATGTAAGAAATCACTGGCTGTCTTTATACATGCATAAGACTGAATAAAACAACAACTCAATAACAAATTCAACACATATTACAAGTGGAATAAGATGGATCACCTCTGTGTGGGGAATATCTCAGAAAATTCCGATTTCATTTTCATCTCTTTTTGACAGTGTGAACATTTCACAGCCGTGGAGCTTAGTTGTATTGTGATAGAAAATCAAAATGATTAAAGATCCTCTACTTTTCTGCCGGATCTACCCTCTGAGGAGTTTTCTCTTCTCTCTGTGAAATGTAAATTACTTTTGCTAGTAGCAAAACACGTATATTGTTGAAAAGGACAAAGGAGACCGCTCCCAGTGTCACCTTGTGACGCTGTAGAAAGACATCATTAATGTGTTAGCACATGTAAGATTAGCTGTGCTGCCTCAATGCAGATTTCTGAAGTGACTATGTTATTTAAATGAGAACTTTCAAGGCAAATACTGGACCTGATCACTGTCAGTTGCAGTATAGCTGAAGTGGATGAACTTACACACTTAACTGTGACCTGATTCTGATGAAGGACTGTTTGGAGAATAAAGATACACACATTATAATATCTAATATATGCTTTGAACAGTCTAATATGAGGACAGAGTCTCCAGTGGGGACTCTGCCATTCACTTGTTCTCCTCTGTCTACTTCAATTTCCTTTATATTATGTGTAGCATATAATAAATTCAATGTATTGAAATAAAAAAAAACACTTTCATCTCACTGCTATTCAAGTGGAAATGAAGAGAGGCGTATTATACACCAATCAGTCATAACATTCTGACCACTGACAGGTGACGTGAATAATAGTATCCATCATCTTGTTATAATGCAGTGTCCTGCTGGGAAACCTTGAGTCCTGACATTCATGTGGATGTTTGACATGTACCACCCACCGAAACATTGCAGGTCAAGCAACCACGCATCTGGCATCAACGACTGCATGGCCTCAGCAGGACAATGCACCACAAAAACAGTTCAGGAGTGAAAGCAACAGAGCGAAGGTGTTCACCTGGGTTCCACACTCCCCAGATCCAAGTCTTATTGAGCATCTGTGGGATGATCTATGTAGGTCCCACCCTACAACCCACAGGACCCACAGAATTCACTGCCACAGAACATCCCCAGAGGTCCTGAGTCCATGCCCCACTGGGTCAGAGGAGTTTTAGCAGCATAAAGGGACCAACACAATATTACAGGTGGTCATAATGTTGTGCCTGATCGGTGTATATTTTGCATAACTAACTTTGTATTTATCCTCACACAAGCAAATGATGTCAAAATGAGTTTTGTCTGCAAACGTGGAACCAGAAATTAGGAGTAATATTTATACAGATCCAACCTTAGAACCATAGATCAAACAAGTTATGCAGTCCTGCAACAGAATTAAACCGATGCTCTCACCCCCCACCCTCTGTTTTATCAAAGCTTCACTGTTACTCCGTTCTTTTTTTGGCATAAACCAGAAGTCCCATTTTTGCCTCCTACTTGCTCAGAAGCAGCAGGTCAGAGTCCTACTGGTTTTAGTGTTGACATCAAATCACCTCAATATTAGCTTCTCCTCAGTGATTCTCTGGTTGCCTTAGAGTTGATTTTAAGATTTTACTGATGACTTTTAAAGTACATCAAGGTCTGACCCAGACAGAACAGAAATAGTGCCAAACAAGCTCACAGCCTTAAATCCTCAGGTTCTTCTGGCTGTTCCAGAGTTAAGGCTCAAATTCTTAAAACTCATTTTTACAGACTTGCCAATGTGATGTTGTCTTTTTATTACTAACTAAGGTTTTTGCTGCTTTTTGTTTCAATAGTTTGTGTTTTATCCTCTCTCACTGCATCTCTTTACACGGTGCTTCTGGCTCTGGAGCTACACAGGTCTGATTTGCAGCTACTGGACCCACCAGTCTATCCAGTGTTTATGTTCTGTTATTTGTTTGTTTCTGCTTTCCTTTAGTCCGCTCCTTCACCCTCACCTTGACTGGGTGATTCAGACGGCTACCCTCCCTGCGCCTGGTTCTGCAGGAGGTTTCTTCGTGCTAAAAGGGAATTCTTCCTTTCCACCATTGCCGATATACTTGCTCAAATGAAACATTTGGATTTAGTGAGTTTGTGAGTTTTCATTGTATAATTTGAAAGAGTCTTAACCTTAATATTTTTATTTAGTCAGGTAATTTGTCAGAATTAAAGTAGGTTCTTAACCTTAATATGTTAATTAGTTGGGTAAAATTGTATTTTAGGTAGGATCTTAAATATGATATTTAAACCTGTTGGGTGAAGTTGTAACATTATTTGCCTTTCTTTACAGGAAATCAAATAAAATGTGCTATGTGAATAACAGTAATGTAACTTAACTTGATTATTTTACTCGTATTTATTCCTGTTGAAATATTGCAATATTGCTGTAGTCTTCTTGTTTAAACTCTCTTTTAATTGTTGCTATGTTTCTGGATTTCTTGCTTTTGCTTTGTCCAGCACGGCAATTTTTAAACTCATATTTTTAAAAGTGCTGAATAAATACAGTTGCCATCATTATGAAATAGTTTCAGAGGAACCCCGCTCCCAGCATCAGAGGTCAGAGTCTTTGGATGACGCAGAATGATAAAAGGAAAATCTAGTGCATAAGAAAAATAAAATGGCTGGAACACGGTGGATTATGGGTAATGATGCTGGTTTTAGGGTGTGATTGAGTGTAATGGGAGAATTGTCTGATGGTGAGAAAAAGGGTCAGTGTGCAGATGCACAAAGGAGATGAAAGTCAGCGAATGCATGATTCAGGAAGCAGGCTGGGACATGTTCGAAAATATCTTCAAAAGAACGTCAAGATCATTATGAGCCATAACGCCTGTGCTAAATATTGAAACGGTTTGAAGTGTCTGGAGAAACTGATATTGATTGAATTATTAAAGCAGGCTCAAAAATAAGTTCAAATAATTGCTACGGGCCTCATTAAAGAGGCGATAACAGCTTTTTGAGAGAGCAGCATGTGTTGGTGTGTTATGTAGACATGTTTTGAGAAAAATATAGGCTATAAGAGAGAAAAAACAGGTTTGATAATGTGATATTGACACTTGCTGTTAGAGTTCATTTGACATTTTAGTTCTTTTTGTCACCGTTATCTTGAAAACATGGGCCAACTCTGGCTGGTACAAAAGGTTAGAAAGTTCAGCCTCTGGAAGATAATAGAAAGAGAAAGAGAAGAAATCCACAGCGGTGGTGAATTATAATGAACGATGCCCATTATGCTGCTCCTGGCCCTGTGTGTTAAGTGAAAGATGTGTCTGTGTGAGTGAGTGGTGGAGAAGGGGATCGATGAACAAAACAGACTCAGTGAATTATTCAGAGAAGTGGTTTTGGATGCCCTGGGGGAAAGAGGGAGCTCACTGTGTGTGTGTGTGTGTGTGCGTGTGTGTGTGCGTGTGCGTGCGTGCGTGCGTGCGTGTGTGTGTGTTTGCTGGGCATTAAAGCCACTGCCTTGGACTGAGGTCGCACTTGAAGCAGAAACTGACAGAGACTTGAGATTCACAGAGATCCATGGGAATCAACTGAAACTTTGTGTTTAAAGAGCTGAGGCCGATAGACTTCAGAGTGAAAGGAGCAGCAAAGCTTTAAAGGTTTCAGTGGAACCGCCACAAAATGTTCCCACTGTGTGTGTGTGTGTTTGTGTGCAGCACGTGTGTGTGGATGCCTGCCAGCAGCGTCAATGTAAAAAAGGCCAAAAGGCAAACGCATGAGAAGCCTACCATGTCTTACATGGAGTCATTCTAGCTCTTACACATGCATAAGTGCCCCAGGTTTGTGTGCTAATGGGCAAAGCCACACTCTCATGAAAGGAACATGAGCTCCACGAGTGTGGCTCTAATGAAGATCCAGCAACGTTGACGAGCAGATGGTCCAAGCCCTTCCTGAAACTGGCTGAACATACTGTCTTTCATTTTGTCCAGTGAGTCTCCAACATTTCCTTTCTCTGACTTCACATGAGTCAATTCAGTTGCATTTTACTGGCATCTAGAACAGAAGAACTTATGGTAAAAGCAGGAATCCTTCCTCTCTTTGATGTTTGGTGCTGCACTCCAAAACCCAAGCTTACATAATGCGGATTCATCTAACAACCATGAGCACACGACGCAGTAACAAAGATAGAGATGCAGGAAGCATAACTTCACAATTTAATGAAGAAATAGTTTAGCACTTTGAGAAAGACGAGTAGAAGCTTTCTTGTTGAGATTAGCAGAATTAGTACAAACCACTAAAGGACATCAATTGACACAGTTCAGTGGGTTACATTGCTGTAGTATTTCCTCCAGTAACTTTACAAAGTCTCCAAAACCTTACAGTGGCAACTAGAATCTAGAAAGTCGAGCACCAGGGCAAGAAATAGTCCAGCACAAGAGAAAATTAACAACAAAATTAGTGCTTATTGGTAAACTGACTGCCCTTTGACTTGGTCAAATTAACTAATTTGCAATAAGACAATATAAATGGACTGAACAGGACATGGGCTGCACAGCGGCTTGGTGTTTAGCACTTTCGTCTTGCAGCTAGAAGACCCTCCATTCATGTCCTGGCCTGGGCCTCTTTCTGCATGGAGTTTGTATGTTCTTCCTGTGCATGCGAGGGTTTTCTCAGGGTTCTCCAGCTTCCTCCCACAGTCCAAAAACATACTGAGGTTAATTGGTGACTCTAAATTGTCCGTACAGGTGTGATTGTGATTGTTTGTCTCTATATGTAGCCCTGTGATAGACTAGTGACCTGTCCAGAGTGTCCCCTGCCTTCACCCTCAGTCTGCTGGGACAGACTCCAGTCCCCCCGCCACCCTAAAGAGGATTAAGCGGTGTATCGATAATGGATGGATGAATTATTATGATTATTATCAGTTTATTTAAAAAGGGACCATGTACAATATTAAACATAAATGTTTCCATTTGATGTTTTGCACCAGAGTTAGCTTTAAGCTAATTTCCATCTGCAGTCCCTTGGCAGGTCACAATAAAAACATCAAAACATTAAAATGTTACAAAAAACAAGGACATTGCTAGACTAAAATACATGACAGTGAAACAAAACATACACACACACACTCTTAAAAGCACACGTACACACAGTCACACACAAATACCAGTTAGAAAGACATTAATGGTTGCAGTTCTGAGTGTTCTTAAGCAAGTTTTTCAGTTTGCTTTTAAAACTGCTGATAGAAGTACAGTTCTTAATGTCATCAGGTGGGGGGTTCCACTGAGTTGTAGCTTTTACAGAAAAAGCTGACTGTCCAAAGGTGGTGCGTCGAAAAGGCACTGAACAGTCAATGGTGGAAGATATCCTCGTGGATTTTATAGATTGTGCCGAGCGATACTGAACGAACTGGCACAGCGGAGGAGGGGCCAAACCATTTTAAATTTTAAAAACAAGACACATATTTGAAAATAATTTAAAATTTTCAAAGCTCAGAAGACGATGCTTATCTAAAATCCTGCAATGGTGGTATTGCATTGATTTTTTGTCCAGGATTTTCAAAGTCTGTTTGTAAAGAAACTCCAGTGGTTTGATGACAGTCTTAAATACAGCGTAGCTGTTTCAGTGGAGTGATTGGGCCGAAAGCCAAACTGCATTGCATGTAAGCCAAAGTTACTAGTGTCAAGGTAGGATGTCAGTTGATGGGCTGCAACCTTCTCAGCAATCTTGGACAATACAGGCAGAATACTTATGGGCCTATAATTACAGGCTTCATGGCGATTTCCAGACTTGAAGATTGGAGTGATAATTGCTTGTTTCCCTACGCTGGGAAAAAGGCTTTGTGTGAGTGATAGATTAATTAGGTGAGTAATAGGTGGAACAAGGAAATCGCAATGTTTTTTTAATAAACATGGTGTCCAGCTGGTAGTTGTCTTTACATTTTGAGCTTTTTAAGGATCCAATTATTTTACTCACTTCTATAACATTTGTGAGGGACAGATCAAAAGGTTCCTCTGTAACATTCACAGGTACAATATCCACTTCCCTATCTTTGAAATTCTTACCTAGTTTATCTACCGATTCAAAAAATAACGATTTAAATTAGCAGCAACAGTAGCCTTGTCACCAGTTATTTCATTCTTAATTTTAAGCTGGACATCAAAAAACCGTGGTTCCTTCCTCATAAGATTGTTAATGTTCTGCCAGATACTCTTACTATTACCTTTTGCATCATCTAATAAATGGATATAAAAACTAGATTTAGCTTGTCTCAATTCTTTTATAACCCTGTTCCTCAGCCCTTTAAAAATCAAGATGTCTGTATCCCTTTTTGATTTAACAGCCTTTTTTAGTGCAGCATCTCTATCTCTCATTAATTTCCACACATTTTCATTTAGCCAGGGCAAGTTAGGCTTTCTTTTACTTTTTCTCTGGACCTTTACAGTAAAGCTTTCTTTGATAGAGTTAATTTTGTCTGTAAATATCTTACAACACTTGTCAAGATCTTCAGTCTATTATGTCATTCCATTTTATGTCATTTATTTCTGTTTCAAATGCAACTTTCTTATCTTTTGGTATGCAATGAAACACGTTTGTACAGGTTTGTTTAATGAAGTTAAATCTTTTCCTCGTGTTTCCTTGCTACCAGGGTTAGATTGTGATCAGACAAACCAGTGATCAGGTTGTAGCTTTTAGTTATTCTCTCTGTTCTATTTGTGAAGATCAGGTCCAGTTGTGTACTTGAATTTTTGAAATCCTTTTTGCACCTTTTACCATTTGATCTAAGTTATATTTATCTGTTATGTATTTAAATTTTTTTCTCTTTGATTTGTCACCCCAGTCTGAATTAAAATCACCCATAAGAAGAAGCTCTTTGTCATGATTGCACTCCTTGAGGATTCCTGTCAGCTGATCATAAAAAGTGTCATTTGCTGAAGGAGGTCTATATATCCCCACAATGTTAAAAGACATCTGTTGGGACAAAGTTAATCTTAAACTTACATACTCCAGAGTGTTAGGAGTTTTGAACACAACACGTTCACATTTAATACCATTTTTAACATAAAAAAGCACCCGTCCTCCCCTCCCCACAGATCTGTCCTGTCTGAAACACTGATAACCTGGTACCATGAACACACAAGCAGGAGTGGATGGCTGTAGCCACGTCTCAGAGATACACAGAAAGTCCAGATTTGAATCCGACAACAAAGGAATCAGTTGATCACTTTTTGCAACAATGCTTCTAATGTTTAAATGTCCACCAAATAATCCTCTCGGCTTCAATTTAGGGTCCCAAAGGACTTTCGCATGATTGACAGTCTGGAAACTTTTAGTCAGTCTCTGCTTTCTCACTGCAAGGTTCCGACACACGGTCGCGCCTACAAAGGATTTAATGTGACAGTCAGCTGTTCCGACAAAACTCTCAGAGAGTAGTGGTGTGCACTGTTCCCTCTTAGCTGCGCGCGTGCGCAATTGCGCACTGCTGACATGGTCTCCACGCACAGAAAATCTGTGCTGCGCACAAAAAAACATCCAACCTAAATTGTAAATAAAATAAACACGTAACAATTCATTCTGTGCTATTTTTCAATGTGAGTCAGTGAGTGACCGGTGACTGGCTGCTGCAGCCAATGATGCGATTCACATAGACTGTATATAATGGTATTTACGCAGCTAATCAACGTCAGGCGTCCTTATGTGCAGCCACCGTTGTTCTCATAGATATGAATGAGTAGATAGGACACGTCCCTTTGAGCTGCGTGCTACGGCGAGGCTAAGCTAGTGGGAGCAAAGTTTCAGTGCATTCTGTTGATGTAGACGGCGTGAAAACGGAAACAAGTATGCCGGCTTACTGTGCTGCATACAGTTAAACACTGCGTCGTACGATTGAGACAGACAGTCTGAGGACTGAAATCTTCTAAGTTCCTGAGTAGTTCTCTGTTAGTTTGAACCTTCAGACAGTCTGAGGACTGAAATTTTAAAAGTTTCTCAGTACTTCTCTGTTAGTTTGAACCTTCTGGTTAACAGAAGCCTTAAAACTTGTGACCATGAGTCTTGATTTCACATTTAGACCATCCATCTGAGTTCTTCTCAGACCTTCACCTGTGGGTTTTTTAGAAATCCTCAACAAACTTTGATTCTCTTCACTGAACAGTAAAGTTTATGGAGATCAGAAGGTAACATTAGTTTGATAAATGCCTTCAACTACTAGTAGACTTTATCTGGAAAGCAGTTTTCTGAAATGAGTTCTTAGTAAATCTGTCTACAATCAAACCAAGAACATAGAAAGAGGAAATGTTTGAAGAAACAACTTGATGTTTTCATTTCAGACTAGAAAACGCTTTCAGACCTTTATGTGTTTTTGCTCTTTTTGATTGTTTTATTGTCTCTTCTGTTTAATTTGATCTTCTAAAGTTTAACTGGTGTCTTTTCAAATGTTTTGTCTTTAGTTTGATTCTTCTTAAATGTTTAGTTTTGCTCTTTTCTCACCTTTTATTCTTTTCTAATGTCTGATTTGATTTCCAAATGTTTTGTCTTTTTAATGTTTGATTGTTTTTTTAAATGTTTTATCGGCTTGTTTGAGTTTCTTTTTCTTTCCCAATATTTAATGTTTCGATTAAATCTTTAAGGTTTTTCTTTTTAAATGTTTTACCACCTTTTAATGTTTAATTTTCTTTTTAAATGCTTCATTGTATTTTCTGTGTAATTCCTATTTGAAGTTTTATTGTCTTTAAGATGTAATTTTCTAATAAAACATTTAATTTTTTAATTAAATGTTTGTTGTTTTTTTTTTTTTTGGCCTTTTTTAGCTTTTTATTGGATAGGCATAGTGAGAGACAAACAGGAAACGGGGGGAAGACATGGAGCAAAGGGCCACAAGCGGGAATCGAACCCGGGCCACTGCGTCAGGGACCAGCACCTGTACATGAATCACCCACTTAACCTGTTGAGCTATACAAGTACCTATGTTATGTCTTTTTAAAGGTTTAATGATCCAATTAAATGTTTTGCATTTTTTAAAATGTTTAACCTTCTTCTTGTTGAATTGTATTTTTTAAATGTTTAATTCTGGAAAATATTTTATCTGTAATTTTGAATATTTGTATTTAAAAAATTATGTTTCATTTCATAATGACACGTATTGTATATTGTTGAATGATCTAATTCAATATTTTGTCTGTTTAATAGAGTTAAACATTAAATACAATTAAATTATATATACATATACCACCTTTTAATGTTTAGTTTTCTTTTTAAATGCTTCATTGTATTTTCTGTTAAATTCCTATTTGAAGTTTTATTGTCTTTAAGATGTAATTTTCTAATTAAACATTTAATTTTGTAATTAAATGTTTTGTCTTTTTAAAGGTTTAATAATCTAATTAAATGTTTTGTCTTTTTAAAGGTTTAATGATCCAATTAAATGTTTTGCATTTTTTAAAATGTTTAACCTTCTTCTTGTTGAATTGTATTTTTTAAATGTTTAATTCTGGAAAATATTTTATCTGTAATTTTGAATATTTGTATTTAAAAAATTATGTTTCATTTCATAATGACACGTATTGTATATTGCTGAATGATCTCATTCAATATTTTGTCTGTTTAATATAATTTAATGTAATTAATGTTTAACTCTATTAAACAGACAAAAATATTGAATGAGATCATTCAGCAATATACAATACGTGTCATTATGAAATGAAACATAATTTTTTAAATACAAATATTCAAAATTACAGATAAAATATTTTCCAGAATTAAACATTTAAAAAATACAATTCAACAAGAAGAAGGTTAAACATTTTAAAAAATGCAAAACATTTAATTGGATCATTAAACCTTTAAAAAGACAAAACATTTAATTAGATTATTAAACCTTTAAAAAGACAAAACATTTAATTACAAAATTAAATGTTTAATTAGAAAATTACATCTTAAAGACAATAAAACTTCAAATAGGAATTTAACAGAAAATACAATGAAGCATTTAAAAAGAAAACTAAACATTAAAAGGTGGTATATGTATATATAATTTAATTGTATTTAATGTTTAACTCTATTAAACAGACAAAATATTGAATTAGATCATTCAACAATATACAATACGTGTCATTATGAAATTGAACAAAATTTTTAAAATACAAATATTAAAAATTACAGATAAAATATTTTCCAGAATTAAACATTTAAAAAATACAATTAAACAAGAAGAATATTAAACATTTAAAAAAATGCAAAACATTTAATTGGATCATTAAACCTTTAAAAAGACAAAACATTTAATTAAAAAATTAATTGTTTAATTAGAAATTACATCTTAAATTTCTTAAATCTTTTTAATAATAAAACTTTTTAAAAGTTTTATTGGATTAATTTTTTTGCCTTTGATTTAATTGCTTTTTGTTATGTAGTTTATTTCTTTAATCTTTTTCTGTCAAGATTTTAACCCCAACCTTAAAAATGAAATAAACCCTTAAATCACAATGAAAATACTTCTGTTGTCACAATCATGATTTAGTCAATTATTCAGTTTATCAATTCAACTTTATTTGTTTAGCACCTTTCACACAGATGACAAAACTAAACAAGCAAAGAGAAAAAACTATGCTAAAACTGTGATTAAAACTCAAAAACATTAAAAAAAAAAGATTTAACATCATAATAAAATGTGTTCAGGGGATGGAGGGAGTTTATTGAAGTCTTCTTGGGCTCACATGGCAAATCATTTAAAATATAAACTTGATATTCAGTCTAAGGAAACTGCAGAGCGACAGAAGAAGCAACAATATCTCCTGTTTTCTCCTTTAATGAGTCGACTCTTCTTGTGCTTTCAGACCAAAGAACTACAGACTCTTCACAACCTGCTCAAACTCTTGGTACAGGACCTCACCACACAGGTCAAGAAGGTTTCTGTCTCATTTCTACTCTGAAGCTCACCTTCTCCTGCTCAAACTGCTGACAAATGTTTCTGCTGCTCTAAAGTCTGGTCTCCAGAACTTCCTAAAAACTCTCAAAGTCTCTTCTGCTGCAGGTTGCTTTGTAGAACTGTTCCAGAAAACCTCACTAAACCACATGGAGGGGCCTCAAGATAGTCGTCCAAATGAAACCATACAAAAACCAAACTACTACAACCCAAACGCTAAAGTCTCCTGCAGCCTACCAGAGAACCTCTTTAAACAGAGAATCAGGACAGGAACTCTTACCTTCTGGACAACCACCCTTGGTTCTCAAACAAGAATACAGAATGTGTCTGACCAAAAATCTCTAAAGACTCACTACAGCCAAGACAAAGACACAACTCAGCTGCACCAAATCCACTAATCACTGCACACATTAGCACCATGTGCTAACTGTGGCTAAAGAACCTCATTTACCAAGACAGCTATCCAGTACAAAGCCCTAAAACACACCAAGAAACACATTAAAGATGATTTTACTGCTGGAAGCTGCAAGCCAACGCCTAAAGAACAACTAAAGCAACAGAGTCAAACCCAGTTCAGTGGTGAAGAGAAGCAGAGGAAATGTTTGTCTGCAGCTAAATAAAGCAGGAAGACACTGAGCTGCTCAGGTGTTCCTGATAACACCAAGCAGCCACCTGGACAGCCAATAGGAACACAGCCACCTGGACAGCCAATAGGAACACAGCTTCCTGGAAGTCCAGAGGGCTGGGTTAGTGAAGGAAATTTAGTTTAAAGTTGAAGCAGAAAGTTAACAAAGAAAATTGAAAACCACCTTCTGATACCTGAAATCTCTGAGTTTTCACACAAAGAACACCTGAACATGTCAAACTGGTTCCATAGTAGAACCATCATTGTAAAAACGTCATAGTATGGTGTGTTGCTCAAAAAACATTAGGACCCGGCTGTCAGGGGACAAACATGTAAGAAACATGAGAACAGAGAGAACCCAACCAGTAGGTCACAGTTTATCATCCCCCACTCATCTCCTGAAGTCCATATGGTGAGAGACATCAGTATCTGGTTGTTAATTTACCAGAGGATGCTTATAATCATGCTGATGTGGTCTGTACTCTACAGTATTTTAGTGACTCAATAAATGCCTAAGTTGTTTTTTTTAAAAATGCTTTTTAGTTTTTAATAAACATTTAAGAGCCTATATGTAATCAATAAATGGCCTTTGCCTATCTTAAGAAAAATTCACTCAGAACTCTATGTTAACAGTACTAAATAAATCAATAAATACATGCATACACACATAAATAAGTTAATACATTAACTGTGTTAAGATAAGATTTAGATTTTTAAAAAAAAGTTGTTTATGTTTTTGCAGAATCCAGTATTACTCACTGGTTGGTCATTACATTTTGTTAGTTTGATTTCACTGTTTAAAATGATGCCACCTCTTTTCAGACAGAACCTGTGATAATAAAACAATACAAAATTTTTAGTTCTGTGTTAATAAAGCACTTAAAGCTTTAAGTATGGCTAAATGCTTTTTTCAGAATTAAATATATCACTCCTTAGGTGGTAGTGGCCCCAAGTTCAGTAAAGTTGGAAAGATATTCACAGATTCAGACTTCCAGCATCAATAACTCATTAGATATAGGTTGTCAAAACATAAACAGTGCCTCTTTCCCATTGTTGCAAGGCAGACAATGTGCTACAAGCCCAGTTTTATCAAAAGTAGCTGTCTTTCAAGCTACAGGAATAACATTGGTGTCTATGGAGTGAACAGGGTCCGTCTGCAATTTGCAAAACCGCTGCAACAGTAAAGAGAGACAAATATTCAATAACTTCACTCTTATACATTGTAGTGTCACTAAAATCACTGCAGCCTTCAACTGGCTCCTGTTGACAAAGTGTTTTAACAGAAATGTAAATGCTGTAATTTGATTCTTTTAATGAACCATGTAACTTGAATGGATGTGATGCTGGTGTGACCACAGTGCACACGTCTGATGTTGCTCACAGTGGTCCAAGGGATGCTCAGGGAGTTTGTGTGTTTGCTCACACTCATGAAAAATTAGAGGGAACATTGGTGGTGGGATGTTATTGACGATTGCTGCGGAGTTTATCAATTTACATCCTTTTGCGGAGCACTCGGGTTGAGAAAGTGACTGATCACTCCCCTCCTCCTGAGGCCTGCTCAGAGAGAGCTCAGCACCGGAGTCCCGCGGCGTCTCCGGACCCGGATTGAGATGCACATCTCCGGAGAGCAGGAGCAAAATCAGCAGAAAGCCAGGTATTTTCCGAAAAGAAGCGGCTGTACGCCGCTGATCGGTGGTCTGTTTTGTTGCTGCGACCCGTCCGTGATGTAGAACTGAGCAATAGATTGTGTAATATCCATGTGGATTGTGATGGAAACTCTCCGCGTGCACATTTAGCGAGTATTTTAATAGTGGAACATCTTGATAGTTTTTGTCCTTCCAAAGCCTGTGGTGATCCCGCTGACTGGCTTGCCATCGGTAATCAGCACTGATTGCTTTGAACAGGCAGACGCACACAGGTAGCGCCACAATGAGCAGCAGCAGTGCAATGAGTAGCACAGCATCACGATCAACCCAGATCTTGTCATTATTGTGAGGTGTAAAAGAGCTAATTAAGTTTAAAACACTATACGTTTTAACATAAGATGTACGGCTTGTTCTATGTGGTGAAAACGGTAGATTGGCAGAACCTGCCAAGCAGCGTCTCCTCACCTGCGCCATGTTTCTCATCATGAACAGGACACCTTCCATGGATTGTACACAAGGGAAACACTTTCTAGGATATATCAACATAAAGTGTCTTAGAAGTGCTGGGCCACCACATGCTGCCAAAACAGCTTGTGTGCTCCTCAGCATTGATTCTTAAAAATACTTCCATGTGTGTTCAGTTGGGTTGAGATTTGGTGACTATGAAGGCCACAGCATAAGATTAACACTCATCAATCCATTCAGTGACCACTTGTGCCCTGTGGATGAAAGCATAGCCATCCTGGAAGAGACCACTCCCATCAGGATAAAAATGTCTTATCATAGGACAAAGGTGATCACTCAGAACAACTTTTTATTGATTCGCAGTGACGTTCCCCTCTAAAGTCAGCGTTCAGCCTTGATTAGACTCCATTGCAGACAGAGGAACAGCCTCAGACAATACAGATGGATAATTGTTGTTATTAAACTCCTTTTCTGGTCCATGGCAGTCTTGGATGACTTTATTCAATGTGTGACCAGTTAGTCATATCTGCATATTTTGTGCAAACACACTATGGCTTAGCATGAGCAGTATTGCCATTGCATCATAGTTGCCCGGCAAAGAAGAAAAGAGAGAATTCTGGGCTGCATGTAGATGTGTGTAAAGGGGTCCATGTGGATTTGCAGACTTGAGGAGATGATGAAAGTTATTTTGTGCAGACTTCAGAGGGACCTGTGTGGTCTGACAGATGCAGAAAGTATCACACAGGCCTGATACTGTTTTTCCAGACCGCTTGGAAGCCACCGTTCCATTATGTACTAGGTTCTATCTATGTATGCACATTACTGCTGAGCATGAACACTATTGAATTTATAGTGTAACTGCTGCCTGGAGAGTCTTGTGACACAAATATTGGACTGCATGTGGAGGGGTTCATGCAGACTCTGACAGACTTCAGACAATGAAAGTTACATCAAGTGGATCCCGGCAGATTCTCACATCTGTGTAGACAAAGAGTTTAACGCTGGCTTTAGGGCTAAATCACGCTTTGTGTGTGTCCACAGGGGTCTGCAAATGTAGACGTGACATAGATTTTGTCATGTTCCCACATCTGTGAGGGTCCACGCCCACGTGCAGTTCAAACTTTATAACCACAGTGACTGTTCACATTGCAAGAAGAGCAGCTTGGCATTTGCCAGGAAAAAAATGTTGCTCAAAACAAATGCTTATTATAAGTAGAGATTGTGTGATGAGATGCACAATAATCACAAGGGAAGTAGTGGACTTTACACCAATGGAGGCCAAACACAGGACGAAGTCTAAATTTTCCAGAAACCCTGTGCTATGTCTGCTCACTGTGCTCAGGAATAATCACTGACACGGTGCTACAGTTCAATCAGTAAACAGCTGATCAATTCAGTAAGGAGTTCCATGTCACTCCCAGCCAGCGTTTGTCTGTGTTTATAATGAGCAATTAATAGACGGTGACCAATGAGAGCCTGTTGTCTGCTTTGGTCTGCGGTAACTATGAACTGACCTTAAGGAGAACTATGCCAGTAAAATGCCCCTCACAGTATAACAGAGCCACTGGGCAGCTTCACTCTAAGGTCAAGAGTTCATAGTTTTTCCTTTCATTCATCACCCATGTGAAGTTCAAGGGCAGCTGTGTATATTGAAAATCCAGGCTGCGAAACACCAAAAATTTTGCTTTTAATGTATCACAGTGAATTTTGAAGGTTGATACATCCATGGATTAACAAGCTGATCACACTGAGCTCTGGCTACAGGCCAGCACTTATAATGCAGACTACACACTGCGCACTCTACTGTGTGAGTTAATAAGGTAGTCATAGTGATTTTTTGTACAGTAAATTAAACCAAACTTAAGGGTATCTGCAGCAAAAGATGGTTTGATGACAAACTTCTGGAGTATGTTTTTGATAAATAACCAAAAGGGCTCCAAATCTGCTCTGTAGCATTTCACAACTATGAAGCTGTGACATCTTGACATTATGGAAGTTGGGGAAGTTTTAGGGGTATTATTTGAACGTCACACAAATATGAAAGTAATTTTACATCTGGCAATGCTGGTCTGAACAAAACCTTGTGCCATTGGCTTTAATTGATGTTGAGTGTGTTCCCAAATAATGTGCTGTTTCATAGAACCATAAATTAACTGATCTAAACTTTGATGAGAACCAGCGCCGCACTTTACGTCATTTCTGTGTCCAGAAGAGGAAACAGCGTGATGCTGTTTGCACCTCACTATGAATCTTCCCTTCCAGCTTTGGAAGCGTTGGTCTTGTGACAAATAGAATTATCAAAATGTTATTCCAAGATGACAAATATCAACATGATAGATGTCAGTGGCATTTGAAACAGTTTCATCTCTTCTAATTGGACTCCCCGCCTGCCATGGTGGCATTTTTCTGTTATTGCTAACCTCTTGCTCAGAAGTACAGGTTTAATGAACAACCCTCATCATGTCCCTCATAGCTCAGGAGATGCAGATGGTGAATGGCTAATGGATTATGACTGCACCAACGTGGACAGACGGATAAACACAATGTACTACTTCACATATTCACTATGTATTGAGTTATTTGTGAGCACCATCTGCTGGAGGAGGGCAAAGAACTAGAATCGTTTTCCTGTCATGATTACCCCAGACCTGAATGAGTCATATTTTCATGAAGAGGAGGACAAAAAATAACATCTCAGTGAGTGGGAAAAAAAAGATTAGTTATTGTTTGATGACTATTTATTTGGAAAAAACCCCTGATTACATGCTCACCCCAAAACTTACAGTGACGTGTGGTTCTTGGTTATGCACTTACACATAACAGTTCATTTATAAGTGTGCCATTGCTGACATTTCAGTGACAATGAACAGTATATACAGTGTGTAAGACAATGTGATTTTCAGGAAAAATTGCTTCAATTAAGGGTAGGATTTTAAAAATAAATAAATACAAGTGCAACTATAGTCGTGTGAGCTACTTCACAGCTGCATGAGAGACATAAATCATCAAACACAAAAGGCTGAGAGGCACTATTTTGCTTCATTTCTCCGACAAAACCTTAAGAAAAATGTCCAAAAGCTTCCGACCGTGAAGGCTGATTAGCCCCTCATCTCTCTCTGTGCTCTTTGTGAGCTGTGGCTTCAACGTATTGATCCGTCCAGTTCAGTGAAAGCACCATCAACTTCCCCGTCTAATGGCCATTTAAGAAACTAAACCAGCGTATCTTTAATACTGACATAAAATCTATGTAGTGATTTGCTGAAAGTACTGGTGTCAGACTCAAACCTAATCACTTCAAGAGGGATTAAGGTAAGGGTACGAGAGGGAGGGAGGACATGGCAGATTTTATGAATTTGGTGTAAAAGTTTTCATCAGTTATAAAATGTGGATCCTAATCCCATCATACTGAATAAGAAAAGCATGGTCTAGTCGTGCTACAGCGACTACAAATAGCCCAGCCAGTGCAATGGAAGATCTAGCAGTGTGCACCTGTGCATGTCCGGATGTGTGTGGGATTTTGTGGATGCACTTCAGAAAAGGCAAGAGTGGGAGTACTACATCTAGCCAGCAGAGTCAGTCTCCAAAGCAGGCATCTGAGTGATCTCAGTCGCTCTCATTTCAATATACTCTCATTTTAATGGGTCACTTCACCCAATTATAAAAAATTAAATTACATAAACTTAGTTTTGTGTGTCCAGATTTTTTAATATCGGCGTATCTGAGAGTCAACCTAGCTCTGAGAGAGAAGGTAGGGGACATGAAAATTATTTAGCTGGTACAGTTCACCATCTTAATTTGGGGCGTTAAAATGCTAAGAATGGACATTTAACCAGAGGATCATCAAAATGATTAAAATTCTGTTTAAAGGGCTTGTGCATGTCTGTGCCAGATTTTACTGCAATTTATGAAACCATTGTCCAGATATTGAAGTGAAAACGATGCAAACCTTTTTGAATGTGTTTGTGGGTACTTAGAAATCTCTGATTCAAGCATTCATTTTAGAGATATTGCAAAATCCAGGCAGAAAAAGCAAAAACCAGTGTGCATATATGGCTCCATACCGGGAGAGGGACGTCAAAAAATACACCAATCAGCTGCAAGACTAAAACACTGACAGGTAAAATAAATATCATTGATTATCTCTAGGTCCTGGCATTCATATGGGTGTTACTTTGACATGTACCACTGACCTAAACATAGTTGTTGACCAAGGTTTAGGACATTGTGCCCCACTACATCTACAATATCAGGTCAGTGGTTCTAATGTTGTGGCTGACTGGTGTACGTCTTTTGTATTTTGGGTGAACTAATCCTTCGTTATTTTGCTTGTATTTTAAGCGTGACTTGCCACTTAAAAGCACTGAAGAGGGAAGAAGGACAGCATCCAGGTGGAAATGGGTCAGTAGTACCATGTTGTAGTCGTACAGTATGAACCTCGTCAGTCCGTGCTGGGGCTCCAGCTGACTGCTCAGCAGCCGGTCCTTCGCCCTGCCTGGCCAGCAGCAGTCCAGACTACTCATGAGGCCCCGGGGCTTTCATGGCCATGCTGGCTCCAACCATGCCTGGATAACTCCGGTTCCTTCTCATTCCATCAGGCCCGAAAGGGGAGCCGGATCTGCGCAGTCCCCCCAGAGGCCCCATGATGGGGCTAGGACTCACTGCTCTGCCCCCCGAAGCTCCAGCGACACCCAGCCGCTTCACCTTGTCCAGCAGGTTGAGGTTGTGGACGGTCACGCTAACGTCCGTTTGACTTTCACAGTCCCTCCCTCTCTGCCGGCCTCTCATCCCCCCTGTCACTTCCTTCAGAATGGACCGGGCCGGTTTGGAGGCCAGGAAGTTGTCATACGAGGGACTCTTGAAGTCGAAGCCGGCGGAGGTTGGCACAGCTGAAGCTCCCTGTCTTGTGGGGGAGTTTGGGGGGGTAGAGGGCCGCAGAGGGTCAGGATTGGGGGGTCGGTTTGGGGCGATGGAGGTGCTGAAGAGGACTCCTCCGCTGCCCTGACCGTACTCCAGGCCCTGGCTCTGGTGATACATGGCTGCTGAGATTCCTCTCTCCTGGAGAAGGCGCACTAAGCCCAGGGAGGTGCTGGTGGTGCGTGTTGCATCTCTGCACAAACACAAGACAGTCATGAGTGAAAAATCACACAATCTGATTTCTTTTTGCAGTGTGTTGAACCACTGCCACTTTCTTGATCTAGAGTGGATGCATTTATCAGAGTATTAAAGTAACAATCAGCTAATTCATTTACAGGGAACATTCTGTTTCCTACAGTAGCAAAAATAAGCTAATGTTCTAGATAACAGTATGTGGTGCCTTGCCTGAGGTTAGTTGAGGACTCAGAGGGCCTGAGACTGAGCCTGCGAGGCGTGCAGGGAGTAGCAGCGGGAGTTCCCAACAGAGTGCTGGTCATCACGCAGGAGGACGATGCAGGGACTGGATTTAGACTAGAACGAAGAAAAGCAAGACTTAGCTACACACTGAGACACTGAACTATGAAAAGATGCTACTTCTGGCTGACTTCACCAACTTAAATCGCACTTTCGTGATATGTCATCATTATAAGAACCAAAACAGCAGCTGTTGTGCACAGAGAATGTTTGAACCATAAGCGCCCACATGCATTATTTAGCACCTTCCCACTGTCTAGCACAAAACTGACTTGTTGCTTGGATAGAATCCCACCTCATTTAGTCCTGTGAGATTTAGTCACACTATAGGCTTTTACAAGCATAATACAAGATAATTACAATAAGTTGCATAATATGTTAAAGCTGCATTTATGCTTCTCCCTCAAGCAGCTTTATAGCTTTTTAAAAGCAAGCACCATTCAAGAGAGGAGAAATGTCCATTTTCCTGAGGCAAACACCTGACAACTCTTATATAAATCTAGTGTTTCATTATTAGTATTGTAATGAGGCATACGTCAGTAAACAAAACAAAAAGTTGGCGGTGATTATACATTTTCGATCAGCAGCAGAGGGAGTGTGTCCGTGGTTACCTTGGCGTCACCCTTGTCTGCTCATCAGTTGGGTGGAGGATCCGACAGGTTGTAAAGGTGTAAGTAGAGCTGGTGTGGGCCATGCATTTACCAGGGTAGTATGCAGCTGGAAGTCACACAGACAATCATTTTCAAGCAACTGATACACTCGATGTGTTTCTGTCAGGTTCAGCAATGTGACAGTTTCACTTAAACACATGTAAATGTAGTGTACAGTCTGGCCTCACCCAGAGCGTCGGTGTTACTAAGATGCGGTGATGGGGATGGAGAAGGCGGAGAAGGTGGGGCGAGGCTGGCTGGAGGCTGCCCGAGGTTGGTGTCGCCCGTGCTGGAGGTGGAGGGAACAGCCGGGGAGGCAGAAGCTGAGGAGGTGGGCAGATTCTGGAAGTATTGCTCTCCTGGTTCATCCTCCTCAAAGCCACCCCACGGATATACCTGCAGACACAACAGCACAGAGAGGACAAATCAGGATGAACAGTTATTAACAAATAAATGAAGAACTATTAGGAGGGTCAGGGGTAACAGTCATGACGTACGGGTACATACACAAGGTTTCATTTATTTTTGTTTATGATGCAGTAGACATCAGGAAATCCACAACATTTATCCAATGCAGTGATGCATTTGTGGTACTGCTTAATTCCAGTGATGGTCTCTAGAAGTGCCTTTATATGTTGAAGTTCAGTCATCCTATCCTATCTGAGTAAATTTCCTCATTTGTTGAAGTCAGTATATAATTTGTTCATCATTGTACCTTCAGAGCTCAGGAAGATGAACAGCTAGTTGGTATCATCAAGACTAAAAAAAATTTTCCTGAGCATTTTACTGTACATTACTACAGTCTGGTCTACAGACTAGTTGATTTACAGTAAAACTTTAAACGTCAATACTTGTTAGCAGTAATATGTTAACCCAACACAGTTGTACATACAGTAAGGCAAACATACAGAGATGCATTAGCTGTAGATATGGACTCTCATACACAGACCTGCTCCAGCTCTAGTTCGAGCGGTCTGTAGCCTTTGGACACGACTCCCGGCCTGGCATCCAGAATGACACCAAGGTGAGGCTGAGCTAACTGCTGCCAGTGGTGCAGGGTGGCAGAGCCTGGTGGACAGAAAGGAATATAACCACACACACACAAATAAAGCCCTGACGGAGTATTTAACTTTAAAATGGGTCTTTCATCATCACCAGACACTTTCACTGAAGAGATTTGTTAGCGTTGAAGTGTCCCCTGGGTTCTGCTAAATTTATCACCTGTAGAATAATTATAAGTAGTAACTGGTTCTGTATTATGGTGCAGTGAAAACTTGTAGCTGTTCTACTGCAGCAAAGTAGATGTGGCATATTCCACACAGAGAATATTTAACATGTGCTACAGATTAATGTATTTGAAGACAAAAACCTCTTTTCAATGTCTCTGTAATGAACATATCCATGAGAAACTAACAACTGAGAAGGATAAGTGTCAGTGACATACACTACCATACAAAAGTTTGGGGTCACCCAGACAATTTCAGTTTTCCATGAAAACTCACCCTTTATTCATGTACCCCATGTAGATAGTCAATTAAAAATTAGGCGTTTCCAGTTTGAATCATCTATCATTTACCACATTAACAATGTCTAGACTGTATTTCTGATAATTTAATGTTACCTTCATTGGAAAAAAAAAAAAATTCTTTCCAAAATAAGGAAATTTCTAAGAGACCCCAAACTTTTGAATGGTAGTGTAGATGACAAAGGTGAAAACAGAGGCAGTAAAAAGCGATGGATAACAGAGAAGTAATAGGAAAATGAAATGAAATGGAGGAGCAAAGTAGCATGAGAAAATGTTTTTATTAGCCAGACACATAAATTAATAACAGACAACAGAGGGAGCAAGGAGTGACAGAGTGAGCAATGAAAAACTGAAAGACCGTAAATAAATATACTGATCATGAAGCACATAAAGAGGGAAGAAAGAAAAAGAAGAAATAGAATGCACATATAAATAAAATGTATGCAAAGAGAAGAAAATGCAGGGCTTCAAGATACTATGAGCTTAAAAGGAGACAGTGTATTTTAAATGAGGTATGAAGTATTACCAGCAGAGGGCAGCACAGGCAAACTGCAGCCTCAGTTGAAATTAGATCAAGACTTTATTGAAGGAGGATGATAAGATGCTGCTGTGACTCTGCCTGCATTCAGACTTTAAAGCATATGTGCACACTCTATTCATTGTCTTATCAGGTGATCTACATCAGGTTTCAAAGTAAAAACTCCTGTTAAGACCAGTCACCACCAAGAAACTGAATAAAGGTCAGTTTTCTGGATAACTGTATGCAGACCATCATCTGTTTTCTCTTTTATGTCAAGATTATTGAAAAACAGCAGCAAATGATTTGGAAGCATTCATAGACTGACAGATGGACATAACCTCCAGGTCTGAAAAGTGAAACCATTGCAGAAGTACCTTAAGCCTGCACTCATTTTAACCGCCAGTAGGGGGCGACTCTACTGGTTAATAAATAAGTCAAGCTATACAGAAGTCTATGAGAAAGTCACCCTATTTCTCACTTTATTTCTTACCTTAGTAAATGTTTTTCTAATGAGTTTATGGTCTCAATCGCTAATTTAAATACATGATGTTCATTTTGTACATTATGGTTTAATTTAGAGTAAAATACACAATCAAGAGTATGTTTTAAGGCATCTCTACCCTTTTTTTTGATTGACAAGTTGCTACTTCTTGAGAAAAAAAGACCAAGATGATGACAGTCAAATGCCAAACACTAGGCCTCAAAATAGTAGTTTCTTTAACCAACAGCACAATAGCTACATTCCTCTTTCATACATAGATTATAGATGCCTTGTATAAACAGGGAGCAGCCCCCTCTATGTTCCTCTGTTTAATCATGAGTATGTGTCTACAACCACCCTCTGGGCTGCGTGTCTTTGTAACAGCTGTGTGGAGACGCAAAGCTGCCTGACTTGTGATGATGCATCAGAGACCAGAAAGAGTTGAAGAGCATCAGCGACAGCGGCCTCTCCTTCCTCTCCCTCGCACTCCTCATCTTCCTGCCACCGGCTCGGTCTCTGGCCCACCTCTTTCCTCTCTCCCTCTCTATCGCAGCTCCAGTCCTCCTTTCCCATCCCCATCCTCTCTCCCTTTCCCCCTCTAACGTTGGCCCATCCTGGTTCTCCCGCCTCCTCTCTCCATCGGCCCCCCAGCCTCGCTTGCTCCCTTTCTTTGCCCCGACCCCTCGGTGCCGCTCGCCTTCCCGATTCCTCCCCACCTTGCAGCTCGACCCGCGCTCCCTTTCTCCCTCACCTTCGAGTGGTTTGACGATCTGGAGTTTATCGGGGAGGTAAGGCCCTCGTGAGGCCCACAGGTGGAGGTTCCCAAGGGACATGATGCTTTCGGAGGGGGTCAACACACTCTCCTGGCCCAGGGCGTCCTGGAGTCCAGTGTGTCCTCCCCGTCTCCGCTCTCGCTCCTCTTCAAAGAAGCGCCTCTCGCTCAAGTTGTTTTGTCGTCGCAGAGACAGACGACGGAGGGCCAGCCGAAGGTCCTCAGCACCAGTCGACTTCTTCTCTCGGCCCTCTGTGCTGTTGACGGAGCAGGGATGACACAGAAAGCAGAGAACAAGAAAGCTTTTCGAAAACTGATTCCTGACAACACTGTTGTGTAAAGAAATACCTCTTACTGATTCATTCAGATATGATCAGTCATAAAGGCCACTCTGAATCATTGATCATATTGGCCCACTCCTCCTCACCTGTCCTGATTGGATGCTGTCTCCATCAGGATGCTCTGTGTTCGGTTGTCAAGGGCGAAGCTGTCTCCACTGAGGTCACCTCCGTACATACTGGAGTGGGGAGTAGAGAGACCACTGGACTGAGGCGATGTTCGAGCTGACAGAGACTGGTTGGATCCCGGGATGTTGGCGCTGGTTGGAGTCAGGGATCTCTGACGAACTGTCTGGTTAACGTTCTTGACCGTCTCGAACACACGCTTCCGATGGCTCCTGAAGAGTCGAACACATAAGCATCAGTCTGTCATGTCCTTCTCTGTGATTAGTGTTGGTGAGAAACCTCTTGTTGTTTCTAAATGTGAAGTTCTCATATTTCTTCATGTATCTTGGGGGAGGAGTTAAACCTCAGTGAATTTAGCCCAACTTTCTGCCCTGTAACACTAGTTACCTAGCTGGGAACTCACACTCCAATAAGCCACATCATGTATTGTTTATTGCTCTGGATGGGCTACATCAGCTACTATCAGCTGATGAATAAGATCATTATTTTGAGAGACATGAACACTTCTATAAAATATGTTGATGAAATCTTTTGCCTCTTTTTATGCCCAGCAACAGCCATGCAGGAGGCTGTTCATCTTGTCTCATGAAGCAAATATCTCAGGAAGGTGTTTAAGGAATTTCTTCAAATGTGGCACAAACATCCACTTAGACTTAAGAATGAAGAGATTCGCTCTTGGTGCTCAAACATCAAGATCATTGTGACATCACAAAACACTTATTTGGCCATAACTTAAGAACTGATACGCTAATTATGCCAACATTTCACACAAATGTCTAACAGGATAAAATGAGGATAATGTTTCATATACAAAAGTTCCAGTCTGGATGGACACAGATGAAAAAACTGCAACTTGATTGGTTGATGGAAGCAAACAACTGTGAGGCGACAATCATTATTATTCTATGTTCAACTTAAGCTAATATTTTTGGTATTTTATTCTTTCTTAAAGGAGGAGTCAGAAAGTCCAATTCAGCACAGTTTTTATCATTTAAGATGCTGAACAAGTCCTGCCTTTCGTCCTACTGCAATAGATGAAAATGTCCCAGCAAACACCAGAGTGTTTCTTGTGATTAGCGCGGTCATCAGGGTCATAATAGTTTTTACACAATACAACAAAGAAAGTAACTCAAACTGAGCCTCATAACACTAGTCCAGCACATGAGCACATACCAACATGTATATGCACTAAATATCAACACTCTTTATCTTGAATTGCAGATTCCACTTTTAGCCAAAAAAGTTTATTGTCATCCTTCTACACCCCTGAAAGAAATTGCAATTCTAAATTCTTCCCGATATGTGTACTTTTACTTGTTTTTGTTTCTTCTGTAACACTAAATGGTGCCTGTGTAGAAATATAAGTTTGTTTCCCCAGCCAAACTACAAGTGGTATTGCAAACTGTCAAAACATCATGTAAAAAAAACCTGTAGAGCATACTGATTGTCCACTATACACAATTCTTACAGTGTCATATTTGGTACATATGATACGTACTTCTGTTCTTCACACTCAGGGTCATCCAGACTCAGCTCCTTCCTCATGGTTCCCTCAATCTCAGCGGCCAAAGAATCCTGCAACACAAAAACTCGTAAATAAAGGGTGTATGATAATGTGCACACACTCCAACACACACACACACACACTCCCTCACCATCGGGTACAGCCCCAGTGGGTGGTAGCGGCGGGGGGTTCCTGCAGAGTAGTTTCTGTTCCTCAGGTTCTTCAGCTCCTCCTGAGCTTCATGCAGCATCTCGATACACTCGGAGTACTTTTCCTCCAACTCCTGGAGCTGTTGTATATTTGCAGACATTTAAAAGCAGCCTGCCATCATGACAACACTCATAGAAATATAATGTTAACAAAGAACAAAGCATGATTGAACAACAAGGAGCGTTACCTCTGCCGTGAGCTGCCTTTGAGCATCTTTAGCTGCCATCAGGTGCTGAGACAGCTCCTCATTTTCCACTGCATACTGGACACACATGAGCTTTGCTTAGCAACTCTGTACTATCACATTACACCACTTAGTTTGAAATGTGCATGTATGTGTTTAGAACTGTGTACTCACAGATTTGGCTTTCTTTTGCAGATCTACGATCTGAGAGAGCAGGTGTGTGATCTCTTCTTGCTGTCGCGAAGCATCCTCAGTCTTACGGGCCAGTTCTTCTGCTATGGTAGAGATTTGGAGGCTGGACAACCCTGAAAGTGCACGTAAAGGAAATGGGTTAGGTTTAAGAGAGAACTATGGGGTACCATGTGCTGTGCAGTCAATGAAACAGTGAACAATGATAAAAGAGAACAAAAAGACAGTTTTAGTAAAAGTCTTATTTAGATGTGCACATACACGACCGTTGAGAAGTTTGAGGTCACCCAGGCAATTTTATGTTGTCCATGAAAACTCACACTGTCATTCATGTGCTAACATAATTGTACAAGGGTTTTCTAATCATCAATTAGCCTTTCAACACCATTAGCTAACACAATGTAGCATTAGAACACAGGAGTGATGGTTGCTGGAAATATTCCTCTGTACCCCTATGGAGATATTCCATTAAAAATCAGCTGTTTCCAGCTAGAATAGTCATTTACCACATTAACAATGTCTAGACTGGATTTCTGATTAATTTAATGTTATCTTCATTGAAAAAAAACTTCTTTTCTATCAAAAATAAGGACATTTATAAGTGACCCCAAACTTTTGTACGGCAGTGTATATGCAGGAAAAATATGCCACAGATAAAAATTAACGCTAACACAAAACTTACTGAGTTCTTTGACACAGTCATTGACAAGCTGTTGCTCCTTTTCTTCATAGGTTTCGGTCTCCGACTTGAGATGGTTAGCCTGCACACACACATCCCTGATTAAACCAGACATTCTGAGCAGTTTGAGGTTCTCGGTTAACAGTTTCATGTTGCTGTTATTGTGTGTGATACCTCCGAGCGCAGTGACAGGTTCTCCTCTTCCAGCTCTTTGAGTTTCCTCTGGAGTGTGTCACTCACAAAGCCTCCAGAAGCTGTTTCCACTTTAGTCTTTTTACCCCTTTGATTAGACAAAGAAAGAGTGAACTGACTCCACGCTATAATGTAATGTAAAGAAACCTATTTGGAAACTTGAAGAGAACAAACTACAAGCCAAAGCAGATTAGAGTGAATTATAAAGAAACTTGTATCTAGCTGAGTATCTCTTTACTATCAGAGATATCAATGACCACAACAAACAAAACAAAAAAAGAAGACACAAAAAAAATCAATTGTCACTAAAAGAAAACAGAATAAGTGGTCACTTTTCAACAGGTTGAGGTAGAGACAGATATATTCCCTCCTACAATGTACAACATTTAAGGTTCAACTCTGTAACTTCAGATTTCAGATATGAAGACATGAAATCAAAAATCCTCTTATGAAAGGATTGCTGCCCTATATGCATTAGCATAACAATGACACACATGTACACACAAAGAATATACTATGCAAACTGTATATAATTATTATATATTAATCTTAATTTTGTGTTAATGTTGAAATGACTATTATTGTGCACAACCTAAATATTTTTACTGTTTTATTTTGATGCTGTTCCTTGAAACCTTCATGCCACAAACTAGCTGCTTTAGGATCAACTCTCTGTACTTATTACCTTACATGTTCAAGTTCTTACTGACTGGAGGGGTAACATTAAGTTGCAGAGAAAAGACACTAACGTTGGGGAGCTGCTGGACTCATCCTCGCTCTCCTCAGCTGCATTGGTGTAAAACTGCAGCAGCTCATCCTTCAGGTTGAGCTCATGGTGCAGCTGGGCCACCTGGAAGAGGACGGACATGTTCAACATGTGTACATGTGGCGTCAGAACACAAAAAAAGCTGATGGTGTGTTGGCGAGCAGACCTCCTCCGTGATTTGCCCCACTTGTTCCTCCAAATAGTCATTCTGCTCAGTCAGAGTTCGGTTCTTCTTCAGAAGCGACTGGCCGATCTTTGCAGCCAACTCCAGATCTCTCTCTTTCTGTTAGGTGGAAGGGACAAGTTGCAAAATATAGCTACAGTACCCTAAAATCACACAATCCAAGATCAGTAAAGTACATTTATATTTTTGTTCATGTCCTGCTCACTATTACTAGGCATATCTACAGTGCAGGATCCTCTCTGATGCAGCTTCACATTGTGACTTAATGATTAATAAAATCCTTCCCACTGCAGCTTCGAGTGACACTGATGAAACAGACAAAAATAGACCATCTCACCTCCTCCAACAAACGCGTGACAGCATCAATGTCATTGTAGGTCTTCGTCATCTGGCCCACTCTGTCTGCACATAGCACTGTGGAGATCCAAGACACACAAACACAGGGAGGAAACGGTGGATCAAACCTGAGAAAGAAGCTGCACGCTCCAGTTGTGACATACGAACATGTCCAGCGGCACGCACACACAGCCACATTATGTAACGCTGAACGTTTAAACAGCTATCGGCTCAGAGGTGGTGGACAGGTCATGTATAGGACAACTGATGATCAAAAGTCAGTGTGTGAACGAGCAGAGCAAAGGGGAAAGAGTTGTTTTCAATGCTGCACAGTAGCTCTGCTGCCCCGAGGTGACAACTAGCATTGACTTCCGAGCTCCAGTCAATAACTGCACACAGTTGTTGAATGCAGTGTGGTAAGCCTCTGTAATCATATTATAACCAGCATAGAATTATTCAGTTAAATCATCTTGGAAATGCTTGTTTTTAGAAAACAAAGATAGGTAGCAGTGTTCCAACTGTGATCCACTCTGACTCACATGGACACAGCAATGAAGAATTTGTGTGTAAGTGTGTGTGTGTACTCGAGTACTGATGTGTCACAACAGAGCAAATCCAAAGTCAGTAAGCTGCAGGCAATTCATGTTAGTGATTAGGACAAAGCCAGAGGAAAGCTCCAGCGCACAATTATTAATCAGAAAACATACACAACTGTTTTAAATTGCTCTGCTGCACTACTGGAGATCCAGAGACCATGAAAATACGGCCTGCAACCTTCTGCGGTCAAGAAACAAACTGTGACAGGGAAACCTCAAGCTGTAAAGGTCGGCTTCCACTTCAAAAATCAAACAAGAGCACTAGAAAGAAGGAAATGCCACAATGAAACTGATCACAGACTCTCTTTCTGTCCTCTACCTGTCTTGTCTTCCTTACAGCACCAGTCCTCCAGGTCATTCAACGCTAGGGCTGTCCATATCCTACTGTGGCTTCACGATGATCGACGAGCACCGACAACCGCCGCTCCGAACACTGATCCATTCAGTTTCCAGCTCTCTAACTGTTACTGCTCAGCTGCTGTGTAACAGGCTCAGAGACTGAATTACCCTCCGCCTACATGGACGCCACTGTGAGAGACTGAGTGAGAAGGAGAGAAGAGTTTTGGAAACGCTCTACAGCTGCTGGGGAGAAACGGAAGCGGATGTCATGTTGTGATTGGACAGGAGATGATGCAGGGTAGAAGATGAGGTGGGCAGTTTATAAGTAGTAGCAAAACTCCCACTTCTCTCTCCTTTCCACCTTTCTTTCACTACCTCACCTCAGCTCTCTTCCGCTCTGTACAAGGCTGCTGAATATAGATTTGCTTACAGCAGCTGTTACCACGGCGACCCTCATCCACAAGCAAACCCCTGACACATGCATGAACATGCACATTCACTCTTTAGCATTGATCATGCTGCTAACACACAAGCTGGGCTCCAATAATCCAACGTTCTCTCCACTCCACACAGTAGGATCCTCAGTTAAGACCAGCACTAACAACAACGTATCTCACAAAAATAACTTACATGCTATGTGCTCAGAAGAAGTGCCGAAAATATGTCATATCTGAACCAAAAAATAGTTAATAGGCGATGCCCGGATAGAGAGGTTAGAGAGCCCCGAGCAGTGAGTCTCTGATTTGATTTCCAGCTGGGTGGACCATTTGCTGCATGGTATTCACTCTTTCCTCCCAATTCTTCTCTCTCTGTCTCCACTGCTACTGTTGAATACAGACATGAAACGCATCCAAAATCAAATCCATCCATTATCTATACACCACTTAGTCCTCTGTAGGATCGCGGGGGGCTGGATCCTATCCCACCCAGCTCAGGGGGACGGTGTTGTGGCATTTTAAGAATGAACAAATGATAAAATCAGACCAATATGATGTGTGCATCAAATTTAAAAGCAAGCAATGATAACTTTGGAAGACCCAATGTGTCAACTGAGGTTATGAATACGCTAAATAATCCTGTGGAAAGCAGCATCCCAATGGAAGCCTATGGAGCCCATACAAGGCGTTGAAACAGGGAAGTGTGTGCCCTCTCTTCGTCTGCACTCGTGAATTGAAACCTAGGTCATGCTGAACTCAGCAGAAATAATGCCAACCTAGCAGAAAAAAAAGGAAGCGGTCTAACTTTTGATAAAATTATATCATATATAACCTGAATGGGTTTTAAGACGATGGGTTGTGGCCTTCCAGAACGGAAGAGGAGTGTTTAGGACAAGTTTGCATATAAGACGATGGAACGCTTTGTGTAGTCGGTTAAAATCTCGAGATTTTGCTCATGTTTGTTCTTACAGCCTCTGTATTGAATAAACATTATTCGCATCACACTATGAAGACTGCTAGAAGACTCTTTCCTGAAAATTTTTGAGGACTCCAAGTTTTGATCCAGAATTGATTTTTGACTATGTGTGTGACAAAGCTGTCTGATCATCGCTGGTCTTTAGCAGGTGGACGGAGTCACAACAATGGATGCACATTCACACCAATGTAGAATCACCAATTAACATCAGCATGTTTTTGGACCGTGGAAGGAAGTCGGAGAACCCGGTGAAAACTCATGCAGGAATAGTGAGAACATGCAAGAACATCCAGACAGAAAGTTCTTGGGAAGGCTGTGAGGCGACAATGCTATCAACTGAGCAGCCCTGCCTCCAAAATCATCTAGAAAAAGAGACAAGGTTAATGTGATGGAAGAGTTAAATCTCTTAATGACTAATTAGAGGAGACAGTAAACTTTTCACTTCATGACATGATACACTCTCAGTATAAGTTAAGCATTAAACGACACACAGACAACTATGAACCTATCTGATGTTACCGGAAAATTAATAAATTCAGCAATCGGCCATGTACAACCACAGAAAAGTCTAGGCACAGATGTTTAAATTCAACCCACAGTAAAATCAAGACTATAAACAGCATAAAAGTGGGCACCACCTTGTGGAAGGAGGCTTCAATCTCAGTTACATCAAAAGAGTTAAAGGACAAATGAGCCTGGAGGTAGAAGAGATACATATCCATATGTATCAGAGAATCAAAAACAGATAAAAGGTGGAAATAGATGTACACTGTATACATTATATGGCTACTTAAACAGCCTGTGTTAATGAAGATGAACGTATAAAGTGTTTTTATTGTTGCTAATAAACATCATCAAAGCATTCTGAGCAGAATTTAACTCACCAACAGCAAGAAGCAACATGAATGTTTAATGTGAGAAAGTCTCTGCAGACAGTTCTGTCCTCACTCCCTGAAGCTACTGTCTGCATTCAGAAAGCTTCTTTGTGGTCCGTGTATTAGTCAGAGTGGTGATATGGCACAGGGGGAGTGACAATTATCTTTAATGTAACACGATGTATTGATGTTCCAGAGCCAGCTAACGCAATCACTTCCTGTGGTAATGTCGATTACGGAGAAGAGAGCCTCATTGATTCTGACTCAGTTAGGAACTATGACTTTAGTTTGCACTCGATTTAAACAAGGAATCAGAGACACTTTATGTGACACAGGCTACGTGAACAGTTTCAGCATCAGTTACATTTCTCAGCTAATGTAACCTCAAGGATCAGCTGAGTTAAAGCGAGCAGAATCACATGTTCGCTCCACATTAGTGATGAATGGACGCCAGCGTTTGGAAAGCAGGACAGCCGAAGGCAAATACATAAAGTCGATGACATATTGTGCACTTAATAACAGTTTTTACCAGGAGCTAGCAGCGTCTCCTGCCACTGGTCTGGTATTTAAATAAACGGTGCTGTGCTGCTGTTTAGGGATTTATCTCAGCTCATCTTATAACACGAAACTTCTAAGCACAGCAGCTAATTGTAACATAAGCTCGCTCTATTTATGCACCTGTTTTGTAAATTTTCCTGCTAATTTAAGACTTTTTGTGTCCCTAATGTGCTATTCGTAGTTGTGCTAATTGCCTGTAGCTGTGTCTGTAGACATTTTTTGTTTGCCAGCCACATCACCCAGTGCCAATTATGTCAAAATGGCTATAATCAGCCCCGTGTATCATATTCCATTTGGCTATTTACGCAATTCAGCATAATTAAATCTTGCTTTGTCTGACCACAAAATGCAGCAGTTAGATTTAAAATGCTTGCCAAGCGCAAAAATACTCATGACTAAGTATAAAAGACGACTTCTGTGCAGCTAATTAAGATAGTTTTGAGTATGTTTAACTCTGACATGCTCTTACATTCATTCTGCAGTCCTGACGTACTGTGTGTTAGTATAACATCTTACTGTGTTATAATAAAGTCACATTGATTAATATCGTCTCCTCTTTCCTTCCTGCTTTCACATTGTCTGGATTAAAAGAACAATCAGACCTACGGTACACCAGCCAGACTTACAGAAGTATTTGAGGGTCTCTTCGATCTGCTCGGTGGTCAGGTCGAGCCTGGCGTCCGCTGCGACCAGGGGAGTGTGCAGCCAGTCATCGTGGTCGTAGCCGTAGACGGTGTCAGCCCGTAACCGGTACACCGGCAACTGCTCCTCCAGAAGACTGATGATCTCAAACTCTGGCAGGTCGGTGCTGTTGCAGACATCTGAGCATCACATAAAGGACAAGTAAGCCTCAACTCGCTGCCAGTGAGGCCTCTGGGGTGTTTCTGATGGCCGATATCAATATTAATCACACTAAATAATGCTACAAATGCATTAATGAAGCAGTTTAAAAGTCACATATTTCCAGATTTTGTACATTTTATAGTTAATGCTTATGCATTTTTACTTATGTAATATCTTCAATGTAGAAATATTTTCACATCCATGTATCATTTCTAGATGTCTGGTTAAATGGATGGACTATTCTTTACTTTGAATTACTACATCCAGGGCCTGTGCTTATAAAATGACACTATCTGGGCATTACTTTATAAAGAAAACTATGAGAGACAATTAAAAATACTAAACCAATAGCAGAAGAAGTGCTATACACATCATTTACTAGAGAGAAGAGCGATTACTAACCTCTTAACAACAACGTCTAAAATCTGAGTCATGTATTTCAAGCTGTGTGACTATTTTTAGGTGCTTTGTTGTTTTGAGTTCAGTTGGAGGTGTAGTTTTTCAACGTTGTGATAAACGTCTACAATCCTCGGGCTAAAAACTATTTAACTGAAGCTGCCTTTTCCACACAGACATACCTGTGATGGTCTCGGCGTCCCTGCAGTCGGGAGGCGCCTGGTGGGTGTCGAGCTGGCTGGACTCGCCCTCGCTCACATACTGCTCCTCCTGTGCGTGCCGCTGGTCGGTCTCAGGGTCCGGGTCCGGGTCCAGGTCTGGGTCCGGGGGCAGGGAGGGGGCCGGGGAGGCCAGCTTGGCTCGCCTCTCACTGGTGGAGAGAGACGGGGGCCATGAGCCGCTGGAGCTCCGCCGGGTTAACAGGTCTGAATGACGGACGGGAGGCGGCAGGTGAAGACACCTGGAGGGGACACAGCGCAGCACAGACTTTAACGGAGTCATACTTGATTTGCTCTAATCCAAACTCCACAATGATCAATGCATGGCTTTCCCTACAGAGTCTTTAACTTCAAGTGCTGCTGCTGACTCTGCAGTGTGCTGCCTGCCAGACAGCTGCATAAATCACGGCTTGTCCACTGCAGACTCCACTTTTCATCTGACGGGAAATGACTACGAAGGCAGATGAAGGTTAAGAGCAACTGTACACAGGGAGCATGTTCTACTGAATTGATCCCAGTGCAGGAAATTACAGGACGGTTTCTCTGCAGCTCACCTCCTGACCTCAGTCACCCTGCAGGCTCCTCTACAGTCACAGACACTGTTGGGATCTCGGGTCACAACACTGTCTGAAGTGAGTGCAGCAGCGGTCGAGCATGGCGACCTTGTATCTCTCTGCCTGTGCTCTGCAGAGATCAATGCGTCGCCGCAGACCAACAGCAGGATACGATCAGAAAACACAGCACAGATCAGGGAATTAACCCAGATCAAACAGTTTGCGCCGCGGCTTGAGGAGCAGAATATAAATAGAGGCAGAAATAAAGGACCCTGTGCATATGCATGAGTGTTTGAATGGTCGGCTGCATCTGAAACAGACATCTGCATATGAAAGAATGCATAAAATGTTATCGTGACTGACAAGCACCTGCACCTACAGAAAACTGCACACAGACCCTTTAGCTCTGTCCTCAGATCAGCAGCACTTCAACCTTGGGACGTCTTTCTCACTGCAGCAGTTTGAAAGCCGAACTGCCTGTTGGGCGAGTGTTTAGTAGGAAATTGGGCTTTTAAGAGCCTTAACACTGGCCATTTGCAAAATTACATAATCTGAGGGTGAAAGAGGCACATGCGGATTAAAAGTCATGCATCCTAACACAATCACACAGACCATTAAATCCCCAGCTGACTCAACCATTCATCAACTGTCTGCGAAAAAAATGAACAAAAGGCACTCGGCAAGTACAAGCTCACTATTAGAAACAATATTATCTCCTAAACTGAGCTGACACCTGAAGTTCAATCAGAGGTGCTGTATTTCTAATTATCTAAAAGAAAAGCAGCAGTAAAATGATGTGTCCTGGACAGCCCTCGTGGCAGACATGATGCTGGAAGTCCTGCAGTCCCAGATATCTCTACTGTCCTGCAGTAAACAGGCTTCATTCATTCATGCATGTGGCAGAAACAGGCTGTCGGTCTGAGGGTGTGGTTTCATCCTCATCAGCAGGTCGCGTCACGGATGAGAATCTGGGTTTTCATAAATCGTGTCCTCACAGCAACACAGTAGCGCGATCAGCTGACCTTCTGTTGCATGACATCAGCCATTAGGATCAATTGTTGTTGATAGCAGCAGAAACAGAGTCTACTCACACTCACAGAGCCGATGTGTTGTCCCCCGACTTAAAGAAATAAAAATCCAACACGGGGGACTCAGGTGCAGTCGAGAAAATTCGTCAGAAGCAGTGAAATGCTGGGAGAGACGCTCTCCGTGCAGCAGTGAGTGTTTGCAGGCCGGGACGTGATATTTATGAGCTCCGGAGGCTCCACGGCGCTGACAGCTCCGGGATGAAGGTCACCTCTGACGGGCTTCCAGACTCGCTCCTGACCCGGTCCAGTCCTCCTGCCCTTCAGCCATCTCCCTCCGTGTCTCTCTGCTCTGTCAGCGTCCCTGCATGGATGGAGTCTCCCTCACAGCGTCAAACCCACTGGAAGACAGGAACAGGGCTGCTGGCCTTCAAAATAAAATCCTTCTTCCCCAACTAGATTGTCAAGTTATTTGTAGCTAAAAAATTTTAAAATGTTGTCACAGTTTTAAGCTGTATCCCCCCCCCCCCCCCCCCCCCAGAATGACTGTTATTTTACAGATTTCAGAAAATCTGAGAAAAAGTATTGATTGGCACTTTACATATTTTTTTTAAATTGCAAAAACTGTATATAATGTCTATATGCTTTTGTAAATGGTAGTTTTTTTAAAAATTTTTTATTCTATTCAAATAATAATAATAATAATAATAATAATAATAATAACAATAAATTTATTTACAAAGCGCTTTCAGTCAAAGTGATGTACACAGAGATAAAAACAATAAAAGCAGATAAAAACAGTCGAAACAGATAAAAACAGTCAAAACAGATAAAAACAATAAATACACAACAATAAAAAAGACATCAGGAAAACAAACAATTTAAGATTCATATGTAAAAGTAAATAAGTGGGTCTTCAGCTTAGTTTTAAATACATCAACGGACGACGCCTGCCTGATTTCAGCAGGTAGACTGTTCCATAATGGTGGTGCCCGGAATGAAAAAGCCCGTTCCCCAACCGTCTTTTTACCGACCTTTGGGACATTCAGAAGCCCAGTTCCCTGGGAACGGAGAACACCTGTGGGGACATACGGGTTCACCAGATTGGATAGATACAATGGGACAATTCCATTTACAGTTTTGTAGGTTAGTAGCAGCACCTTAAAGTCTGCTCTAACATGAACAGGTAGCCAGTGCAGAGAGGCCAGCACTGGAGTAATTTAAAATAAGCAAAAAAAAAAAAAAAAAAATCATTATTTGAGAGTTATTTTACATACCAGATCTCTCTGAAAGAAAAAAAGTGTGTTGATGGTGATTGAAAATTTGTACATAAGTCGTTGAACTGTTAATTAATAGATTTTCACAGTTAAATTACAGAAAAATATCTTGTGAAATTAAAGAAAAACAAGAGTTAATTTAGATTTTCATTGTAAAGAAAGGCCAAGCAACGGTTGTTACGGCCAGCGCCTCCTACCCCGTGTGTGTGTGTTTTAACCAAATGTTGTGAGTATGCAAATAGGGCTGTGTGATCCCCACTCCCTGGTTGGACCGTGACAGCAGAGGCGTGGCTGCGACCAGGAGTCCAGTGATTGGTGCGGCGCTCACCAGGCTGACCAACCGAAAACTGCCAACTCCTTTAAAAAAGTTGTCAGTTCCACTGAACGGGGCAGCTGACTCCCAGCGTGTCATTCTGTGTTCCTGTGTGGTTGAGGCAAGATTGTCTGTGTGAAAGGAATTGGGCCAGGGTTAGAATCAAAAACTGATACAGCCTCATTTCATTCCAGGTAGTTCCTTTTGTCTAGTTTTCACCAGGATTAGGGGTGCTGACTCCTGTGTAAGTTTTGTTTTGTCAGTTCCCATTTAGTGAGCCTTTTTGTTCCGTTTTTCTTTTGTCCACCGCGATGGTAGTGTTAAGTTCTCCTTATGAGAACTCTTTTTGTGTTTTGCTGTTTTCTTTGATTTGAGCAGCACCCACCAGCTCTCTTCCTTAGTTTTGCCTCAGTTTGTATAGTAACGTGCACATTTCTGTTCAACCTTTTCTGTAATAAATAATTTGATTTTTACCACCAACAACTGTTTATGTTGCTTCCCTTCCCCCCCGAGCCGGGGTTGTAACACGGTATAATAAAATCTTTGAAATCCAGGCCAAAGTGCTTTCCAACAGAAAAGTATGACTGATGTCACCAATTAACCTGACAAGCTTAAATATTCAGGTTACGACCCTACAGTGTTATTTATGTTGTGTAAAATAAAATAAGTGTAAAATGTAAAATAAAACCCTACAAAAATTATATAAAGTACTACTTTACCAAAATATATTAAATATTAAGTCTAAGACGCGACAGTATTAATAATTATAGAGATGATCCTTTCTAACTCAGAACTGAAGTTATGACCCTACAAAAATATACATGAAAACCCAATAAAAGCAAGAATTTCCTGAATTACCAATCAGCAAGCTTTGTTTTACTCTATTTTTATTTTATGTGTATTTATGTATTGTTTTGTTTTATATATATTATTTTGTTCTATTGTTATCGGCTATAATGAGCGTGTACAGTGTTCTATATAAATGAATGTGTTTACTTGAAGAACTGAACGTGTTTTGTTTTTCGTGCATTGAAATATTTTTTTTAATTGCAAATGTTAGCAATATTTTCTGTGCTTTTAATTTAAAAGTAGCGTTTTCTCTTCAAACTGCATCCTGGGTAACTCTAGATGACTTGATAGTTTTTGTCCTTGCTGCCATCCAGACACCCACAACAGTCTCTGAACAGGACCCGACCTGGGCCAGGCTTCAGTGACGTCACACGCACCCACAGCAGGAAGGGGACAAACTAAACACTGATATAACAGACAGATAAACAAGTAAACAGTTCTCCAAGTCACCCCATAATACATTGCAGTTACAGAATATTTAGAATTTTCTCGGTTATTTGGCCCTTAAGCTGGATTCCCATTCATGCTAAACATCCATCCATCCATCATCTATACACCGCTTAATCCTCATTAGGGTCGCGGGGGGGGCTGGAGCCTATCCCAGCTGACTCAGGCGAAGGCAGGGGACACCCTAGACAGGTCGCCAGTCTGTCGCAGGGCTACATACAGAGACAAACAAGCACTCTCACATTCACACCTACGGGCAATTTAGAGTAATCAATTAACCTCAGCATATTTTTGGACTGTGGGAGGAAGCCGGAGTACCCGGAGAAAACCCACGCATGCACAGGGAGAACATGCAAACTCCATGCAGAAAGATCCCGGGAAAGCCGGGACGCGAACCAGGGATCTTCTCGCTGCAAGGCGAAAGTGCTAACCACTACACCACTGTGCAGCCCCATGCTAAACATAATAAACCTTTTTCACAGCAGACATCTTGTCACAGCAGAAGAAGAAATGATGGCAACATTACATTTAGGAACCATGCTGGTTCACTGTCACTGAATCAGATTCCCATGATTCTCAGTGACTCCCTCTCACTTGACCAGTTCGACTGGTGAAAGAGGAGCCACTGTTCTCCAGTGAATAACTAAACATGACTGAGTCTCTCAGCCCAAACAGAAATTCCTCTCCCCCACCCTTAGTCCTTTGACCTTATAATGTTTTCATTTTCTAAATAATTTTTGTCCCATTCTGTAAGCAGGTCTGCCAACATCATGAAATTATATTTGACAATTAGCGGTCATACAACTAATTATCATTAATGATTTAAGCTTTATTTTCAGATGTTTTTAGAGGGGTGGTCAGGCTGCAACCATTTGACACAAATGCAATGATTACTGTATGTACCAATCTTGCTTTTCTGCAAGGCAGCTCAATTTATGATAAGGAGATGATATGAGAAGAAGCAGGAGCTGCACAGAGGCTCAGTGGTTAACACTTTCGCCTTGCAACTAGAAGATCCTCGGTTCACGTTCTGGCCTTCCCAGGATCTTTCTGCATGGAGTTTGCATCTTCTTCCTGTGCATGTGTGGGTTTCCTCTGTGTACTCCAGCTTCCTGCCACAGTCCTAAAACACGCTCAAGTTAAATAGCAATTAAGTTGTCCATAGGTGTGAATGTGAGTGTGATTATTTGTCTCAATGTGTAGCCCTGCGATGGACTGGTGATCTGTCTTCACCCGAAGTCAGCTGGGATAGACTCCAGTGCCCCATTACTCTAATGAGGATTAAGCGGTGTATAGATAATGGATGGATGGATGGATGGATGAGAGAAAATACGCCCAAGAAATCACTCCAATACTTCTAAAAATAACTTTATTTTTCTCCAGTGTTGTTAACCTACACATTTAGGACTTCTCTGTAATTGTGAAAATCCATAATCCATCCATCCATTATCTACACACTGCTTTATCCTCATTAGGGCCACGGGAGGCTGGAGTCTAACCCAGCTGACTTAGGATGAAGGCAGGGGACACCTTGGACAGGTCAGCAGTCCATCGCAGGTCTACACATAGAGACAAACAATCACACTCGCATTCATACCTATGGACAATTTAGAATTATCGACTAACCTCAGCATGCTTTGGGACTGTGGGAGGAAGCCGGAGCACCCAGTGAGAACCCACGTATGTACAGAGAGAACATGCAAGCTCCATGCAGAAAGAGGCCAAGGCCAGGACGCAGGATGGATCTATAATCAATAATCCCAAATAATCAGTGCTCTGTTTTCCTCAGTGCACTATTGTATAGCCTAGATTATGTTTTCAGGAGAGCAGCACCAGGCTCTTCTAAGAAGCTGTGAGGTTCTGGGTTCAAAACCAGCTGGGTTGAGTTTGTATGTTCTCTCTGAGCCTGGTGGGGTTCCTCCTACAGTCCAAAAACATGCATGATAGGTAGGGATGTCCGATACTGGCTATGCCGATATTTTTCAAATCTCTATTTCCGATTCTGATATCAACCTATCAACCGATATCATTATATGTGGGCTATTTCACTAATTTTAGGTAACATCACATATCTCCTGTCATGGAATTAACACATCATGCCTAATTTTATTGTGATGCTCCACACTGGATGTATCCTCAAATGCAACAAGGCTTTCCAAATGTAAACATTGTCTTGTTATGGAAAAAATGCTACATATATATATATTTTAATCATTTGCATGCCAGTAAATGCTGGTGAAATCCAGGCATTATTTTATCTTTTTTCAGGTTTTCATGACAGGCAAAAAAACCGATAACGATATTGACCAATGTCACATTTTTATGCCAATATCGGGCCGATAATATTGATGGACCGATATTATCGGACATCCCTAATGATAGGTTAATTGGTGATTCTAAACTGGCTAAATTGTCGTCGTGTTGGCCCTGTGATGGACTGGTGATGGACTGGTGATGGACTGGTGACCTGTCCAGAGTGTCCCTCACCTCTCAGCCACTGACAGGCGCAGGCCCTCTAGATTATAAAGCAGACAGTGGATGCACTGACCTGTATGGGGCCTTATGTACCCAGTCACAACCTTTATTAATAATAATTAATTACACTTCAAATATATCCAGGTATGATAATGTATAATTTTCAGCTACATAGTGGAATTTTTTTTTCTTTGGCCAGTTGATCAGAATTGTATGTGATCTGAACTGATAACTATATTGCTATATAATTAATCCAAGTCAGTTTGAGTTAAACAACTCCAAATCCTGAGTTCGTCTCAGGGGCATTCCTTCTAAATAATACATGACATCCAAATTTAAGCTGTTAATCAAGGTAACATGTGTTATAAAATATTTAGCCATCTATGAATAAACCTCTTTCAAATAAATTGTTGATTGTGAGGCAGAAATTGTTCATTTTGATGTAGCATATGAGAAACAGAGACGCATCCATGAATAAAATGAACAATAGATATGATATCCTCTTTTATGCACAGTCCTTTGGGTATTTCTTGAGTACAATATGATCCAGAGCTGTCTTCTCCAAACAGCAGATGGCAGCAGAGAGCCTCCATTGAACAAAAGACACTGTGTGTTGTAATTGGTGGCTGGATGTGTTGGAGGCTGTTTAATAATTGGGTTTTGTTGGATCAGCGTGGTGAATGGCAGCGTGTGCAGGAGGTGTTGAAGGATTTATGTAAGGTTACATCAAGTCGCCTGCAGGTTCACTGGGGAATCAGGACTTTTGTGTGATGAGATTTTGTAACGATGCTGTGGCCCTGCCCTATAAGTAACTGATACGTCACACCTTACGCGCTCCTAGCTGCCATTAATGTGTGCGTCTCTCCAGATTTACCACCGTGTGGAGAACAACAGGATCATCTACAACTGCACTGGCGTTCCCCGGGATGCGCACTTCTTTATTTACTTTGGATTGTGGATGAATTTGAGCACTTTTGCATGTACTTTTCCGTACATCTAGCTCATTCATTGACTTTATTAGTTCCTACATTATGCTGGGAATATTTAGACAGCAAACTTTGATATATCTTTAGGCGCACGTCGGGATTCTTGACTTGGGTCCACCTGAGTGCAGCCTCATTTGGAGACAGAGAGGCTGCCTTCGGAGAGGTGGGAGCGCGTCGGCGGGAAGATGGTATCAGCGCGTTTTCTTCAGGTCACCGCAGGTCTGTGAGGTGCTGTCAGGTTGGACCTGCGTGGACTGACCGCAACAACAGCAGCACATGAGAGCTGATTTATCTTGTTTACCTCCTGAACATCAGAGCGCATCCTCCCACCGCCTCAACGATTTATTGTCTGCTGGGTATTTACAGCAGCCTCCTTCTCCCTGGCTGAGCTCTAGTTTGGCCTACATTCCCTCCAAAAGAAAATGAATTTCGATCAGATCCTCTCTGAAATCGGCGGCTATGGCAAATACCAGAAAATTCTGTACATCTGGATTTGTTTACCTCAGATCTTCCTCGCTTTCCACATGATGGTGAGCATCTTCACCGGGGCCACTCCGCCCCATCAGTGCCGGGAGAACTCCAGCTCAGCAGCGGGGAATCAGTCCTTCAGCCCGGCTACACTCACCCTGAACTTCAGCCTCTCCAACTCCTCCTGCTTCTCCTCGGATGTTCAGCTGCACGGCAACCGGACTGAGCGCGTCCCCTGCGGCCACGGATGGGTCTACAGCAAGGAGACTTTTCAGAGCACCACTGTCACAGAGGTACAAAGATAATGTGCAAAAAGAGAGTTGAAAAGCAACTTTAATCTTCAGCAATATGAATTGAAAAAAAACCTGTCAAGTCAGGGAGCAGTTCTTATACTTAACAGGACTAATAAGTTAAAGGATATAAATGCAACACAATATGACAAAGTATTACAGAACAAAGCCATTATAACGTTGAAATTAAACACACGTGCTACAAAATAATGGCAAAAATATCCTATATACAGCAGAAGTGACTACAGCCCTCTGCAATATCACCTGAATGTCAAATGATTCAAAATTCTATCACCTTACTGTACTACTTCTAAGTCGAATAGAACAGTATTCTGATTTTATGTAATAAGATTAAAAACTAACAATTTAAGTGTATTGTATTAAAAACACAGGCCCCATCTAGGAACTCAGTGCAACACAATTCTGTACTCCTATTCGTTTTTGTTTTTATTTCTATGCTTTTATTTCCACTTTTTCCACAAGGCCATAGTTCACATCTTTTTCTTCTTTGGAAACTCCTGGGATATGTTTGGCAGTGGGTTTTACATCATTATCTTGCTGTAATATTCCTCCACTGCCAACTCTCTGAAGACTGGAAATCATCTTGTTGGCAAGCATTATTTTCCATAAGCACATGTACTCATGGTGCCGCCTATAAATGTCATCTCCCCACTATACCTTCTGCATCATGCAGCCCTGCATCATTACACTTACACCTTTGTGCTCCACTGTCAGGACTATGCATTCACTGTAGCAGTCCTGATCAGGTTTGTGGCAAAAATGCTAGACCCCATCTGATCCAAACAAATATATCTTGGTCTCATCTGACCACAGAATGTACTCCCAACGTTTATCAGACTTCTTTAGCAAAGTTTAATCTGGCAGTTTTGTACCACAAAGCAAGCAGGGTTGTTTTTTTTGCTTGGACAGTGTTCACAGAGGGTGACATCATGCAACGTCCTACCGAACTGTCACAGAAACCCCAACTGATTTCTAACCTTTTGTAAGTCTGCAACACATGCCCTTCAGATCTTATCTGTTCAATTAGCGCACTGTCTGTGTGCGTCTCATTCTGTACCTCCTGATTATGCTACAGCTGTGTTTCCACTGATTCTTAGTTGGCCACTGATCAGCCAGCATACATTTACAAAACAGTGATATGTAAATGTGTGACTGCTTATATTCCTATGGCCATATTTCCCATGTGGTGATGCGGACCTGCAGATAGACACAGCTCACATGTCCACAACTATGAAAATTCTGCTGTTCGCAAATTGTTAAATAATCATGTTCAGGCACTTAGCCTAATTGGAAATCACAGGTGTACTCAACCTTGTTTCAGTGATCACAGTTTTTCTATCTTGTGTGTGAGTATTTACAGGTTATATTCACTTAAGTTGCATTGAGTTCCTGCTTTGAGGCCTGTATTTACAGTATAATCTTTCTGAAGAACTGTCCATCCCCAGTAACTCTGTGTTCCGTGCTGTCTGATTGTGGTGTCTGATCTGATCAAACACAGATTAAGGAGTAGTGTTTGCATGTACCATGTAAGAACAATATCTGCGGAAAACACAGTATTATGTCCTTGATAATATACTGTAGAGTTGCATTATCTCCTGTTCCCAAACAAGTTTATAATTAATCATGTTATCATGGACCAATGGCCACACAGGGACCCTGGTGGTTTCCTGGGGTCCCTTTGGTTTTTTTAAACCTTACCCAGTTGTCTGTTTTCTCCAGCTGGTTATCCCACCTTGGTACCAAACACTGCAGTATCAATATCACAAGAAGCAGCATACAAGCACAAATTCTATTAAAAAAATGTGTCACCTTCACAGGCACTTGTCTTCAAATAAGAAATAAATATGTGTGTCATACAGTAAGAGTACAGAAATCTTCTGCTTTTCCCATCCACCAGTGGGATCTGGTGTGTGACAGGGCTGGACTGAACAGTCTTGGATCGTCCATCTACATGTTTGGCCTGTTGGTGGGATCTGTGGTGTTTGGAGCCATGGCTGACAGGTAGGATCTGCAGCTCTCTTTCAGCCTGCAACCCTGAACCAACAATGACTTCATACAGATACAACACACAGCCAGTTCCTCAACATCAAAGTATGGCTGCAGGGGTGGACACAGCTGGAGTGCTTGGCATGTGGTAGCTGTGTGTAAGTAGGGCAGTTGACACAGCACGCCGATTTAGTTCAAGGGCTAAAGATACACACTGTGATTTGTCTGAAACTGTTTCTTAATTGGACCAACCTTTCCCACAGGTGATGTTTATACCTCAGGCAGCATTTGAAAAAGATCTAGGTCATTACAAATTCTGTGCTTCTTTACTGGAGGTGGTGGATGAGACTTGGAGATAGTAGTAAATGTTCATGGGACTCAACAACTCTCCTGTACTTCTGAAATTCCTCAAGGGGCCAACTTCACGTCAGCTCAACAGGAGCTCAGAACGTTTCCCAGTTCTTGTCAGGGATCATTTTTCCACACAAATAACTTATTTTATGTTTGATTTGGTTGAAAAATTGTGTGGAACATTTAGTCCTTGGGCCAGACCAGATATTGGTACCATCTCAGGTGACCAAACCTAAGTGGTACTAAAATGTACATTGGGTTAACAGAAGTACATCAGGATGTGATAGCCTCTCCACACTGGCAGCTTTATCGCTTATTTGTGAAACTGTCACTTTCACCATAACCACTGTATTGCACAATCCATTTAACCCTCTGTGGCCCACAGTTGCAAAATTGTAACATTTTTTTAAGGCTATCCAGCTGTACAGCAGTGTGATACAGCATACTGTCATTTCCAGTTAAACATACAAAATACCTATTTAAATGATGTCAAAACAGCCAAAATGGTGATGAAAAGTTCAAAATTTAACCCAATTATAACAGACTATGACCAGAATTAATCACATGTCAAAAACACTATTGTAAAGACTATTTCCATTACTAAGTTGAATTTTCAAATGCTTTTGCGGTTTTCTTTCTAATTACATTTTTAATCAATTCCGTCCCGTTGCGCTGTGCGGCCACCAATTCTAAATTCAAAGGTAATTTTGTGGTACAAACGGTACAGGGTCATAATGACACAAAAACATAAACTACAGGTAGGAGTCATTTCTTCCATGTACCAGTAGCATAGAAAATGAAGGTCCTTCAAGTTCATTCAAAGTTAATCCTAGAAAAGGAAAGGATATTACCATAGTTAACTGATCTTAATCAATTGAGCTTAATTAACCTTAACTGGAACTGTAAAAGACAACTTACATAACTAGACATCTCAGCAGCTTCTGCAAGGGACCTGAAAACAAACGTACACCTACCAATAACTTTCTATAGGAAAAAACAAGTGAAGGCGAATACATGATTATCAAATAAGCATGAAAAGATGCATTCATTTGGGTCTGATGTTTAATTATTATATTATATGATACGTATATTTCTCACAGTTTTATTTGATTTTTGACTTATATTCAATGTGATCTTTGCATACTGCAAGATTTAACCCTCTGAAACCCAAGCATTGATGACCACACAGAACAGTGGGAAGCAAGTTTAACTGAATTTATTACAGAATAATTTTGCAGTCGCCAGACACTCACTCGCCAGATAGAGGGGGACAGGGTCAGGCTCTGGAGAGTGGCAGCCCATAAAACCACGTCGGCCGGTCGGTGCAGTCCTGGCAGGAGGGAAGGGTCCACGCCCTGACTTCAGCTAGGGCGGCAGGGGTCCAGTTCTTCACAAGGACGACAGGGGAAGGACGCAGGTTGCTCCGGCGACTGTTAGGCTTCACGGGGCTGAGGGTCTCGAACCTTGTCCTGACACTGTGCAGTACAATCCGCCGTCCCCTGCCGTGTGAAGCCAGTCTTTATAGCAGCCGATGGAAATGTACTACAGGTGTGGGGCTCCTGCAGCTGTGACCAATCACCTGATCAGCAGCTGCAACGAGCCCCACAGACCGGCAACACACCGGCAGGGGAACGGCGACCGACAGAGGGGCGGGGCTGAGCCCAGCCTGGGACATCAATAATGTGAAAATATTATCTTATCTTAAAATGAATTTTATTGATATGAAATTGTTGAATATGACATAATAAAATGCAAATTAATTTAACAAGTCAAGACTCCAATTGCAATCCATGCTAGAATGCACTTCCACACAATAAACAATTGGAAGAAAATGATGTTATTACAACTTTCTTTTATTTTTTGGAGCTTGCAAAAGTGGAATTTTATTAAATCAGTCCTCTACAATTAGTTCATATTTACATTTTGGACTTTGCTCGAATATCATAATGATTTCTGGTGTCTGAGGACTCTTTAATTGGTGGATGACATTCTCCTTAGTGTCTCCTTATATGTGAAACTGAAGGCAGCAGTTGTTGTTTTTTTGATCCGTGAAGCACAAATGAACACTTGTTCATGCAGTTGATGTACAGTACTTGTTAATACACAGTTAATCCTATACAACATTAATCGGGTTAGCCTTTAACCTTAACCCCATAACCTATATATATGCAGCATGGACACTGTATATTGCCATAGATGGCACAATTCATGTATTTACTCATGACCCAGTGATGGGGCCGTCTGTGTAAATAAGTAGCGCCCATTAAAGCCCAGTGTTGCATTGTTGCATCATTGAAAGTAATCCCGAAAATTTTTTGAAATCTTTGGCTTCCTTCTTTTGCCAGACTTGTTCTATACTGTGTGGCTCTCTTTGAATTTCTTGATGAGACAACCCTCAGTTTTAACTTGATTGATTACAAGGTGTGAGCATTACATTACATTAAGTTAAAGCACTTGATTGCACAACGGTGGTTTGTGTTTTGGCTCAATAAAAAAAGGTCAGTTCGTAAGGGGGGTAATCATTTTGACCCTGGTAGTTTTTGGTTTTTACTAAATAATCTTGTTTCTGTGTGCAGAGTAAAATACTATAAGCATCCAAAATAAAACTAGGATGTTTGGAAAAGCTGTGTTAAAAATTCCTTGATCTGTTTAACAGCACTTGGGAATTTTTTGAAAAAAAAAAAAACTAAAATTTCATAGGGTGGCTAATAATTTTGTCCTCAAGTGTATTATACTTTTAAAAAAAATAGTTTGAGTTGTCTATCACTAAATATCTGTAAGGATGAAGAAAAAACGCTACAGATTCAATATTTACTGCGAAAATTATTGAATTTGTTCCTAAAGACAGAGCTGGGGGGTCAGTGGAAGACAGCCATGTCGTTTGAACTTGGAATGTGGTATGTTTCACAATATTAATATTTTCCTGCCAAAAATGTAGCAGTTTTTCAGTTCAGAGTGTGGGGTGCTGGGATATGTAGTGTTTGTCTACATTCAGTCAGAAATAGGTACAGCCTTAAAAAAAATGTTGTAATTTTGCAACTGTGGGCCACAGAGGGTTAAATGGATTGTGCAATACAGCAGTTATGGTGAAAGTGACAGTTTCACAAAGAAGTGATAAAGCTGCCAGTGTGGAGAGGCTATCACATCCTGATGTACTTCTGTTAACCCAATGTACATTTTAGTACCACTTAGGTTTGGTCACCCGAGATGGTACCAATATCTGGTCTGGCCCAAGGTTTTGGTTTTTAGCTTCAATAGAATTTAACTTTGAATCTGTTTGTCAAACTTTCACTATTCTATTGTTCTGTCCTGTTTACAGAAAATGTCATTACCATAGCAACTAAATCTTTCTCAGTCTTAAGTTTGTTATAGTATTGTTCTGTGCTGTGAAGTTATTGTACAGATGATGATGTGTAGCATGTGGCGCTTCTTATTTTTTTGTAATGAGGAAAAATCCTATCAAATTCCGTCCTGTCGTGTTGTTTGGACTTTTGGCTCAGACCCCGCACTTTTCATCATGGAACATGTCCATTAAATGAGTGATAACATATATTAAGCTGTGAGTCTACAAGGCCTGTCATATCAAAATGCAAACTCGAGACATAAAGCAAGTTAAAAATGCCAAAAAGAATTGGTCACCTCGAGTGGTACTGATACCTGAAATTTTGGGTCTGGGCCCATGAATTAATTCAAGAAACATGAAGGATAGTTTCTAACTAAGTATTTATTGCTCAGTGTTTTAGAGTAATCAATAAAATCAATATCTCCATCAGGTTTTGCTTTATTGCAACCAAATATTGAATCTGTGTAATATTAATAAAAATGTATTGTATTGACAAGTTAAATGGTCATGCATGAAAAAAATCAACTACCAAAGGTCTTGTTAAATATAGCTTCAGTTCTGTGTGTGTGTGTGTGTGTGTGTGTGTGTGTGTGTGTGTGTGTGTGTGTGTGTGTGTGTGTGTGTGTGTGTAGATAAATATGCTTGCATGTTCCACGTGTCTGGATAAAACATTAGTAGTTTACAATTCCAAACTTTTCTGAACAAATTTCCAACCTCATCAGCATGAGATGAGAAAAGTAGACTAGCCTTCAGAGATCACAGACCTCCACCAGTGCCAATGCCCTACTGATCTGCCCTAATTTTAAAGAAAGTCATTAAGATCCCCATCAAAATTGAATGGGTTCTTCAGAAGTACTTTCTTCTGCTGATGAAACTGCAGTTGTTTGAGAGGACCCTATGTTAAAATAACCAACTATACAGTGAAAATAAACATTTTTACAGCCTGGTACAAAAAACCGTTTTGGTCTTGATAGCTAATTTCCACATTCATGACAGCCATAAATTTGGTAAACTTTCTTGTAACTCATCCGTGTAAGGGCTAAAAATTACACAATTAGAGGTGTGACTGTTTTGAGTGACAGATGACGCTTGTCATAGGACAGTTCACTGCCATGGAGATGTTAACATGACCCACGTCTGCTCTTCACTAGATCCACTTCTTTACTCATTTTTGGATTAGCTGGGAGTTGGGAGAAATTCTTAACTGTCAAGACGGTGACAGCTGAAATTCCCACCCTGGTCTTCAAAACCGGTCTTTGAGAAAACATACATACAGTGTATAGTTCCCTTTGGCTGTGCTCCAACTCTCCACCAAGTTTCATGGGGACTGTGTCAAGCAGTTTTTTCATATTCATGCTGTCAGACAAAACAACTGGCAGCAAAGTTCTGTAGTTTCTAGATTGTTAACACTGTCCTCTTGTGGAGTCTATGGTGGACCCTAGAACAGTGCGGTAAATAGTTTTGAAATTTTGCCCACTGATTGGGAACAGTCAGAGTGATTCACATCTGTGCCTGAAGCACTTTAGCGCCACCAATGAGCTGATATCGGAGGTGTATTTATACATATAACCTTTGAAACATATGGCTGGGTATCAAAAACAAATCACAGTTGGATTCCTTGAATCAAGCTGAGTTCCCTACGATGCAGTGATGGACTTTGAGTGTATACATGTATTATTATTTGAATGTATGCTATATACTTTTTTCATTTATTTTTCATGACTATAACATGATGATATCAGGTTACCATGGCAATTAAGCCCTGTTGAGAAGTTTGATCCTCTCATTGTTTGCAAAATGGATTGCAACATACCACTAAGAAGGTAACGGAGTGGAAAAAGAATTTGTTTCATTGTGGGAATGATCTGATAAGAATGAGGAAAGACAACTGGACCATCATGTATTTCCTTGTACACTGTTCACAGTTTTTTGTTCAGGTCGTACCAGACAGTATGTTTGTTATACAATGTGAGTATGTTCTTAGCTTGGAATGTTATAGGCTATATGTAAACTGACAATGACAATAAAATCATAAAAATAATTACAGTTATTTAATATACAGTCCAAATATCTACAAAGTCGACAAGCTCTGTGAAAGTCAGCTTTTTATGCAGGATCAGATAATGTCTATATGTGATAGGTGTATATTGAGACTACACAAAATCAGAATTGGTTTGCAAAAAGTGAAAACAATTACGATGATGATTTTGAAAAATAAAAGATTCTTTGTTCAGGTAAAAAACAATGAAAACATTCAGCATTTTTTTGTTTAGAATAATCTATATTGCAAATTATCTTTAGGGTTTCTTGAATGTTCCATACAAATTTAAACCTAATTCAGTGAATTGGTGAAGTTTACAATACATTTATAAAAGATGAAATTTAGCCACGAGGCAAGCTTCATGGTGTGAAATTCAAGGATGTCTCAAACATATGTTGGCATGAGTGGTAGTTTTCCACCTTTACATTCTAGCATGCCCACTTCTCAAGCCACAGTGTTTATTTGGGCCTGAAATTATCCACACGATCACTGAGATACAGGTGAGAATAGATGTACATTAAAAATGGCTGAAAAAAACATTAAGGGGTTCAGTGAACATGTATACAGTGCCTATAAAAAAAACATTAACACTCCTTTTTAATTTTCCCTTTTTATTGCTTTCCATTGATTAATCAATGCCTAATTTAATTTGGCTTTTTGAACAAGAATTTACAACAAGAAAAGCACTGGCTACTCAGTCATTATATGATTTCCGACAGATAAGTCCCGATAAGTCTGCAGCGGTTGATTTGTAGTAGGATCGCAATTCATGTGATCGTCAGCAGGCAGCTGACGTAGCATTCGCTTGTTGTCATGGTTACAGTGATACCATTAACTACTCACATCTTAGACTAACGGACCGACAAACGTACGGCAATTGTCACATGACTCTGCCGCATTCCTTGGCGGAGTAATAAAAGACTCTTCTCATGTCACAGTGAAAACAGATTAATGTCAGTCAATCAAAAATGTAAAGTTTACAATCAGTGATTGCAAAAGTTGTCATCCTCTTTAAGATGCTAATCCTAAAGAAAACACAGAAATGATCAGAAAGAGTGACATCAGTGTTCAAACTCGGCAGATCCAAGCATTAAATAGCGAAAGAAGTGGCATATTGGGTGGAAGAAGTAGAAGTAGAGCAGGGACACTTTGCTTCCCTTTTATCTGTATATAACAAAAAAGGAGAGGAAGTATTTGGAAGATTCATGAGCTGATTTAGACTGTGATGGTTTATCTTTGTGGTACAGAGGCTGCTGTATCAGGGTACATTGTCTTTGGTCTGATGGATATCAAAGAGTGAACCAGATATGATCAACTACATACTTTAACTCCACATCAGCCCTGGAATGATGAGTGTGACCCCAGAACACAATGAAGTTATCAGTGTACTGGATCCTTTTCTGAATGCAGGTTCATTAGCTGAGCCATGTTATTCTGCACCTGTTTATCCATCTAATGACTGCTAATCCACATGGACAAGTAGTTCCTGATTGCAATGCTTCCCACAACAAGAAATACCGGTTAAACCATCTCTACCACTTTTTCCTCTTTGTTCCACATTAGACTTTTGTGTCTCCATCTGTATGCTTCATAATACTCTCATGTCCAAGCTTGTCAGTCTTCATTTCCACTTCTATCTCATTGAGTTGCATTAATAATTCACACTTGTTTTCCCGTAGAGAGCAAGCTCATGTCCATCTCTTCTCTCTCTGTGCAAGGTACGGCCGGCGTTTCGTCCTGCTGCTGTCCATCGCTCTCCAGACCGTGTTCGGAGTCGCTGTAGCTTTTGCACCAAACTTCCCAGTCTATGTGATTCTTCGCTTTGTAGTTGGCACCACAATATCTGGAGTCATCATCAATGCTTTTGTGCTTGGTACTAACACACACACACGAACATAAACATGATGAGGCATGATATGAGATCACCGCAGGGGCAAAAGTACAGATATTCACTGTGAGAAAGTCTTAATAGTTAGATAAAGCAATTAGACAAAGAATGTAATTCAAACATGTTGCGGTCGGGTGAATATTACTTCCTTTTAACCCATCAGACTAAACTAAAAATCAGAAGAAATAGTTTGACATTCTGCATAATATATATATATATATATATATATATATATATATATATATATATATATATATATATATATATATATATATATATATATATATATATATATATATATATATATATATATATGAATGCACTTTGCACTGGATAGCAAGGACACACTCAGTGAAAATGAAATATATGTTGGCTTTATGAAAGGACAATATTCATCACATATGGGAACAGATGTTAGTAGCAGGCACAGTTGCACTCATCTCATTTTCACATATTCATTGGACCTGCAAATGCATTATTTTAATGCTGCTTTTGCAAAACCCTTGTCGCTCTTTCCTCAACCTAAAAAGCCCCAGCACCTCAGTTAAACCCAAGACCCATGATTCCTCGATTCCTCTCCTCTCCTCTCCTCTCCTCTCCTCTCCTCTCCTCTCCTCTCCTCTCCTCTCCTCTCCTCTCCTCTCCTCTCCTCTCCTCTCCTCTCCTCTCCTCTCCTCTCCTCTCCTCTCCTCTCCTCTCCTCTCCTCTTTCCTCTCCTCTTTCCTCTCCTCTCCAACAGGTACTGAGTGGACATGCACTAAGAAGCGAATGCTGGCTGGTGTCATCACAGACTTTGCCTTCGGTATTGGTTACATGCTGCTGGCAGGTGTGGCATATCTGATACGAGACTGGAGAAAACTGCAGCTCGCGATATCAGCCCCGGGCTTCCTACTTGTCTTCTATATATGGTGGGAAATTCAACTGACATCTGAACATTAGATCCACTGTGTGTTCATACATGAATGCCCTCTTTGTGACGCTCGTTTCCTCTTCTTGCCTCATCTCTACCACTCACTTGCCTCTGTCCACTCTATCTTTTGCATATATCTTCTTTCGACACCGTTTGCTCTCTCTGCCTCCTATCAGGGTGGTCCCTCACTCTGCCAGATGGTTGCTGACCAAAGACAGGAGAGAAGAAGCCATCGCACTCCTCCGTAAAGCAGCACTTGTTAATGGCCGGGTCTTACCTCCTGCTATTCAGGTGTGCCTCTCTGTATTTTACAGTTATGCTGCATAAGCTGGCAAAATGGAAAGTTATTTTTAAAGGAATAAAGATGGAATTACTCTATATTTTAATTAAAGTCAACATATTTTAATTAAAGTCAACAAATCCATTGAAAATAATGTAGCCAATTGTCAGCCCATCAATCCATTCTTTAGATATATTGCATTATCTTTTGTCCTGAGAGGGTCTTTGGCAGCTGGAGTCGATCCCAGCTGACACTGGGGAAGAAGCGATATAAACACAGGACATGTTCCCAGTCCATCGCAGGGCTAACACACAGAGACCTCTCTTCTTATCTGTCAGTTTGTACATCCTCATTCCTCTCCTCACATCTTCCTCCCTTCTACCAGAGATGCAAGCGGAGGAGGCAAGAAAGCAACCGCCATTTACCAAAATGAGACATCCTTGCTTTGGAGCTAAATATGACATGTAGCACAGCTGCATCATCTGTCTATTGTTCTGTTACACCCTGCTGGTGTATTTTCAGATCTCTGTCAGATGAGCAGAACACTGTTCATGACAACTTACAGTATACAGTATCTAATAATTCAATTTACGATGTGGAATAATGTGACCAGACTGTATGGATGTCATACATTCATGCGTGCTGTGAAATGTTAAAAAAGCGTGACTATAAAAGAGTACCATGAAAATGATGATTATACGCTCATTTTTCAGTCCTGTTCTTGCCATAGTTTGTACATTTTATCTCTGTGTTATGCCTCTTTTATACATTAAATGTGCCAAAAAGAGGATTCACCTGTGCTCATCCCTCCTCCAACAAGCTTCCTCTCTCCTCAAGATGCATTTTAGGAAATGAGACATCTTTGGAGATGATGTGCCAAGATTTATTTCAGGCCCCAGGCAGGAGGATGGAAGAGGTGAGGAGGCTCAAAAGGGAGAAATGAGATGAGCTACAGACAACAAGGGGAACTCAGTTACCAGCCAAACTACTATTCATATCTTTGGAAAGTGGGAAAAGGCCGGAGAAGAACATATGCTGACCAGCTGGTTCAAACCCAGAACCTTCCTGCTGTGAAGTAACAGTTCTAACCTCTGCAGCATCATGTCGTCCATCACCAAGAACATTTTAGTCTATCTCTCACTTTCCAGCTAAGCCTCTGTGTCTGTGATACTCAGCTTCATGGCCGTTTTCATACTGAAGATAGAGAAGGTAGCTGAGAAAATCCATCCATCCATCATCTATACACAGCTTAATCCTTATTATGGTCTCGTGGGGGTGGAGTCTATCCCAGCTGACTTAGGGTGAAGGCAGGGGGAATCCTGGACAGGTCACCAGTCTGTCACATGGATACATATACAGACAAACAATCACACTCACATTCACACCTACGGACAATTTAGAATTACCAATTAACCTGAGCATGTTTTTGGACTGACTAACTAGACCTCAAACAGGAGTCACAAGTGTGTTTATTTGGGATGATTTTCTTGCCAGTTAATATGCACTGATATTTGTAGCAGGATGGTGAACAATATTAAGGACAAACAGTAACCAAGTTTTATAATAAAGGAACTATGTGGCTCATTTTTTTTGGAAGCTGCTTTAGAACGACAATGATGATCTATGGAAAAGATAGTCTTTGACAATACACCAAATATGTAATCAGCTCATTCTTTGTGTTGATCTTTAATGAGATCTGCTTACAGTTTGAAAGATATGAACTGCCATGAGCCTTACACTAATGTCTCTGATTTACTTGTGTATCCATATTTGCATCAGATTGAGAAGTGTGAGATTTTTATTGGAGGGAAGCAAAATCACTCAGTGGTGGATCTTGTACGGACGCCTCAAATGAGAAAGAGATCGTTTATCTTGTTCTACATCTGGTGAGTCATCTTTGTCATGTTGACATTTGAGACCGGTCAAATTCTCTACCCGTTTTACTGGAACCTTTCTCCCTTCTGTTTGCAATCCCAGGTTTGTGAATGTCCTGGTGTATTATGGCTTCGCACTGGGTGTGTCCAGGTTGGGGACGAACCTCTACCTGACTCAGTTTGTGTTCGGTTTGGTTGAGATCCCGGCTCGTTCTCTGGTCCTCGTCTTCCTTCCCTGGAGCCGCCGATTCTCCCAGAGTGGCTTCTTAACTGTTGGAGGGATCGGCTGTCTACTCATGCTCGCTGTCCCTGCAGGTACAACGATCACTGCGTATTTATTCTGAGAGAAATGTCAACTCACACATCAGCTTTTCATCTTCAAAGAGCTGACACTCCCATGTATTGTCTCACTTGGATAATTTACCTCCTTCTGTCTGTAGATCATCCCAATGTCCTGACAGGTCTTGCCATGGTGGGGAAGTTTGGTATATCGGCTTCCTTTGCTGTCATTTATGTATACACTGCTGAGATATTCCCCACTGTGCTCAGGTATGATTTGTGAGTTTTTTTTATTATTTCTTTTTTTTTTTTCAAATACACATTTCTGCAACTTTGTTTCCCCGGTGTACCGACAGGCAAACAGGAATCGGTGCGTCCAGCATGTTTGCAAGGATGGGCGGTATGTTAGCACCCATTGCCAACATGCTGTTCAACCATTACCCTGCTGCACCCCTCGTCATCTTCGGCACTTGCTCACTTATAGGCGCCCTCTTGGCCCTGGCGCTGCCCGAAACTGCCAACATCCCTCTTCCTGACACAGTGGAGGATATAGAGAAGTGGGACATCAGGTACTAAGATATGGTCTCTGTCGTTAGCAGGAAGTAACTTTAATTTTCAAATGTTCATCAGACTGTAAAGTACAATTTAAGGTTAATGAAACTGTGTTTTCCTCATCAGAGAGAGCAGTAGTGTTTGCCTTTAAAAAAAATACAAAAATGTAATGCTCTTTGTTTAGTCATCTATTTATACAGTGTTAAAATAGCTGTCTACTTGGTGTTTTGTTTCCAGCAGGTCACCTCCAGTCAAGGACAACCCTGACATGCATGAAGATGTTAACCAGCTAGCAAGCAGCACAGAGAAGCAGGAGCTACAGCATCCAGCTAGTCAGACCTAACAGTGTGTTAAAGGTTGCACTTGTTCCACTATTCAAATATTATACTGCCGCAACTCTGATACTCAATACACTATTTACCATAACATCTTCTATGCAATCATATGTCAGGATCTGGTTATAAACTCTATGCAAAAAAGCCAAGCATGATCTTCCCCGAGACGTTTACGCAGTTGTTTCAATTTTGAGAAGTGGTTTGATATATTTTATATATGTGGGGACGTTAAGTAGTTCCCATTAGGGCTTTGCAGACACACAGATTGTATATTTGTATACACCATTGGCTACAACATTAAAATCATCTGTTTAATGTAGAATATGTCCACCTTTTGCCGCCAAAAACAGCTGTGACCCAATGAGGAATGGGCTGAGACCCTAGAAGGTGTCCTGAGGTATCAGACACTATGTCAGCAGCAGATCTATTAAGTGCTGGATGTTACAATGTAAGGTTGCCATGATCTGACTTGTTTGTCCAGCACATCCCACAGATGCTAGATTGGAATTAAGATTTGAGGAATTTGGAGGCCAAGTCAAAACCTTGAACTCGTTGTTTCATCAGACCATTCCTGAACAGTGTGTCGCAGGGAGTATTATCCTGCATAGAGAGCATCTCCATCAGGGAATACTGTTGTCATGAAGAGGTGTACATAGTCTGCAACAGCTTTTATGTAGGGGGCAAAGAAATATCCACAATGCAGGACCAAAGTTTTCCCAGCAGATCATTGCCTAGATCATCACACTGTCTCTGCCAATGCACCTTCTTTCAATATCTTCCATATCTAGAACACACATCCAGCCATCCATAGGCTTTCAGCAGAGGATAGGGGTCAACATGGGCACTCCAACAGATTTGTGGTTACACTGCCCCATATAATGCATGCTGCAATGCATCTTTCTATCATAGCAGCATAAATGTTTTCAGCAATTTGTGCTATAGCAGGTCTTCTGTGGGATCAGACAACATGAGCCAGCCTTTGCTCCCCCCGTACATCTATGAACCTTGGGGGCCCATGAGACAGAAAATGTTGGGAGGAGGGAGGAGGAGCAATATGCAGTAAATACATTCCATGGGTTGGAATTGAACCATGGTAACCCATTCAACCAGGTGAGCACAAAGAAGGTACAAATTAGAAGGTACTAAATCACTGCATACCAGGAACACCCCACAAGACCTGCTGTTCGATGCTGTTATCTACCTATCATAATTTACCTCTTGTGCAAGTCACTTGAATCCTCACGCTGCCTGCTTTTCAACTTCAAGAACTGACTCTTCACCTGCTACCTAGTATATCCCAGTCCTTGACATATGCCACTGCGACAAGACAGCCCAAGTTAATTGTCATTGGTTTTAATGTTTTGGCTGGATGGTGTATATTTATATATCTTGGGTCCAAACTGTCTTAATCTGTACTGATTTTAAGAATAAAGTTGGACAAAAAGCTGAACAGATTGCCACTGTCTCTGTAATGCAGCACTCACAGTCCTGTTGAGCAGCTATTTTTGGGGATGTTTCAGGACTTAAAGATTTATTACATTTTGTGCATTTCATAAAAACTTGTGAAATATTTTTGTATGAAAGTGTCTGAACTGTCTCTGGGATATGTTTGTCGTATCTTAATGCTGAATTGCAAACCGATGCCTCATCTTTTATTGTATGATCTCAAGCCAAGAAACTATTCAAGTGAGATTGCATGTACTAGCTAACTTTGTTATGCCTAATGTAGCCTTTTGTTCGTTTGGTTAGTTTAGTTTTGGATGGAAAATCTGGGATGTGACTGTGATCAGCATGTAAAGAGAAACTTGATTTCAGCCATTTTTAGGGGTTTATTCTTCTTTTGTAATACTGAAGTATGCTCAAATTGCCAGTGGCTATGATGACTCGACTCTGGAACAATGTAGTACATTTTACAAGTGTTTAAGGGCTGGTATTGTGTATATGAATTAGTGCTGCACTGCGGAAAGTACAGGCATGTACCAGAAGCACAGGTCATGTAATAAGCTACTAGAAAATTGTACTGTTTCTCAGGCAAAAGGATTTGGATTTTTACAAAGCCTATTATTCCATTAGCAAAGAAATTTGGGGCAAGTATGCTCTGAATGCATTAAAAGGAAATGTGAAGGTTTAACCAGTAACCCGTTATTCCAGTGCATGGACTTCAGAAAGCATGCCTTTCTGCTGGCTGCAGCGTGTGGTTATATCAGATGAATCACAGATGTCACTGAAGCCGGCAATGGAAAACATTTCAGATTTTTATTGTAATGATTCTTTGTTCAGTGCATTTGAAAAAAAAAAATTCTTAAAAAAAAAAAAAAAACTAATGGAAATGTTTCATAAAATGTGTTTTGTCTGATTAAAATGAAGGCAACGTGTTTACGGGTCTCGAGCAATAAAACTGTTTTAAAAAGTGGATTTGTTGTGTATGTGAGCTGTGCAGCTTCACAGTTCAGTTAAACACTATTCAACAGCAACATTTAAAACATTATTATCAGGCGGTTCAGCCTGATGCAATCACTGTATTGTGATTAATACAACATTAAGTGTCACTCGGTCTCAGGCACTCAGTTTAAATCACTTTAAAAATCCGTAAATGGCGAATTCTTTTGCAGCAGTTGCTCAAGATTGTGGCAATAAAAAATGAAAAAGTAAAGTGGCATTAACAGGAACTAAACAGCATTAACATCCAGCAATATACAGAGGGGACACGAGCACCATCTATGACAGTGTCACGTATGTAGCATCAGTGGTGACACCACAGTTGTTATCCTTCATAGACATGAGGATGTAGCCGTCATTGCCCCAGTAGGTGGACCAAGAGTTCTTTACCAACCAGTATGGCTCCCCATTCAAGCTACCGTATCCCACTGCAAGCACAGCATGGTCCAAATCATCGGGGGTATTACCTGAAAAGCACAGTGAAACGTGTTCAGCTGTAGACAGAGGAATACTGCTGTAAAAAGCATGAGCGCCACTGAGGTGGGAACTTACCACAAGCAGGTTCGTAGTAGACGCCATGGCTGTAGAAAACAAATGACCGGTGTGAAGCGTCAATACTGACAGCCACCGGCCCGTTTTTGAAGAGAGCTCGCTTAAGGGCCTCTGCATCACCTGATGTGACATTAGTGTAGCTCTGGATACGTGCAGTAAGCTGGGATGAGTTCACATGGCAAAATCCATTCTGTTCAGAAAGGAAAACAGGTAAGAGTTCAGAGACGGTGGCCAAGTTTATGTACAAACTGAGGACATGTAGAAATAAAAGCTCAACCAGTCATATAGTTATAACTATAGTGCTGTAGTTTTGACACAGAAGACCAAAACAGTGACTGAACATGAGCGCCAGACAGAATTTTGAAACTGGACCAAACAGACACAAACCTCTGATACACAGAAAGCAAATCCATTCTTTAAACTTCTAAGAAAAGCAATGACTTCCGGCAACTGAAGTATCTGATAAGTGGGTATCAACTACACCATTTCAGAAGCTGTAAAAGGCGTGTTGCCCGTATGTTAGGCTGACTGTGAAGCTGAAGGGAAAAATGACTTCAGTGTCACAATACTAAATTTACAAAGCTGCACTGTACTGGTGGGAAAGTGTCTTAACATGCCTAAATGTCTTTTTCCTAACCATAATGAGGAACAGACTGTTGGAGTCACATTTCATAGAAACTTGTAAATCCAGGACCCGTTTAACCCTATGAGCACTGGGCTATTTTCAGGGTAATTTCCTTTACTTCTAAGCAGTCATCTCATTATCATTAAAGGTGCTAGTAGTTTCTTTTGTTCAAATCAGTCTAGTCCTTTGATATGACAATACAGTTTTTATATTAACCTTCATGTGAAGGGAAAAAAAAGGATATTATTAAACCGAGATGTTTTTATGTGTGCCTCACTCCATAAAATGATGGCAGTAGTCATACTTTTTCATACTTGTACATGGGAGATTGTCTGGAATCTGGCAATATCAGAACCAGGATGATGAGATATTGTATGACTTAGGAATTTGAAAAAAATAAGTTTGGTGTCTAATGGAAATAGTAGCCTACATACACACACTTGTCATAAATGCAATGAAAAGCGGATACATTGTTTTTGGTTTATTTTCCATAGAGAGTAGGATTTAATGTCAGCTCTATGTTGGACACAAAGCAGAAATTCACTGAAATTTAAAAACTGGATTTCTCTGTAGTGCTTCATCGCACAGAGAAACAACTAATAGAATGTACAAAATACAAATATGTAACAAGTGTGATTACAAAGGTTCCACCCCTTCTTGCATGTGTTCCTAATAAATGCAGTGATGAGTTCAGGAGTGATTCAAACAAAAGTAATGGGTGTGGAGATGGACGCAGAGCTGTATGCAAAACCATGATTACACTTGAATGGAAATTTACATTTTTTTGTCTCACCAACAAAGAAGTAATTGGCAGTGTGAAAGGTCATTTTCATGAGATATGCACTCCGCCTTACTGTAATAGGCAATTCATGAGTGAACTGAGAAGAAAGTATGTGAATAAGGATGCAGCTGTATCTGTGGGATTGAGGAGTTGAACATGTTCTAATGAGTCTTGCTGTCCGAGTTGAAATTTCAAATTTTTCAATTTTGTTCCAAAACTTTCAAAGATGTTTCAGTTTCTCAGGCATAATAAAACACTTTATTCTTCCTTGAAGAAAAAGGACAACAATGTGCTTCAGTGCTTTTTCAGAATTGTCAGGGTCTTTTGGTTCATTGTCATGAAATCATCTCACCATTCCCATATAGGCTCCATAGGTTTCTGTTGTGGCGATGCCTCCATGTTTCATAATCCACTCATACGCTCTCCACTCCTCTCCTCCATCACAGCCGTTATTACCAAAACCCCAGGAACAGTCCACCAACATCTGCTGAGACAGGACCTGCAGGGAACCCGTCTGAAAGAGAAAAGGAAGAATTTAATGTCACTTGGTTTGCAAAATTAACAACCTGCCTTGACCTGCTGTGTATGAATCAGCTGTAAATATAATGCCAACAATTCCACCCACCTTGGTTATTACAGCACCACACAAACCTCTCAGGACAGAAACGATGCTTGAGGCATAATTAAGTAACTGGTTCACTCATATATTTTGTAACAGAGTTGCCTAAGAACATTGTAGAGCAAATTGTCTGTTTACTGTTCTTCAGTCTGAATTACTGAAACACTTTGTTGGACCTTATTTTACTGCTCAGCTTCAAGTGGTTCAGAATGTAGCAGCCCGGCCTTAGGCAAACACTAAACAAACCCACTCACACTGGCTTCCTGTGTCTTTCAGACGTAGCTCAACATCCTCCTGATCAATTCAAAGCTCTCTATGGCTTGCCACTCTCTTGCATCTCTAAACTTATAACCAATTAGTCTACATTAAGATTATGCACACCTTCAGAGCAACTATTCGTAAATGCTTTCCTGCTTGCCATCACACCAGATGAGTCTGCACTACTGAAAAACTTAGTGTAGACCGGTGTCTCTATAAGTTGCTGCTTTCAATCCCTATTAGTTTTATTGATTTACTAATCACAATTTTTAATCTGTTTCCATTTTAGAAATTGTGCATGACTTGCTGTTTTCATGCTGAGTATTATGAATATTAAATCTGAAACCTGCGGCTTTGAACAGTGTTATATAAAAGTTCTTTTTGAAAACACTTGATCAGACGATAAAGAAGTGGATCCTGGGGGTTTCGGAGGGAGATAATCAGGTTAAAGGTTACATACAAGAGCCAAAGAGTACAACAAAAGACAGACAAGAAATGTAGCCAAGGCTTGAGATGAAAACACAGTGAAGTTCATAATTGCATTTTTACAACATTTTTACACCAGCTGTTATCTACAGGTTGCGAGTCAGACGCTGTGAGATCACGTAGAAATAAATTTACAAGTGCCCCCTGGGGAGTGGCTCTGTTTATGAACCTGCCTCAGAGGACGAGGTTGCTGCGTCATGCAGGTCACTTCCTGCTGCGGCGCTGCGCACTGGCAAAGGTACAAAGACAAACTGCTGGGGCCTCACAACATTACTTTCTCTTGGCCAAATGAAACTGTTTCTGCAATCACTGCAAAACAATTTGGAGTCCTCACCCATACAAAAAGACTCTGCTCAACCTCTGTGGTTTCATAAATTTGATGGCTGACAAATCACTTTACGGACTGAAGAAATCTAATAAAACTTTCACATACTGTAATATTAAAAAAAAGAGAACAGGACATGATTGCTTTAATGACCATCCACCCTCCCAGGAGTTTTGGCCATTTTTCTCCTGTAATGGATCAACCACATCCTTTTACAAAGTAACCAATCATGTTTTGCATATTTTACTACTTTATACCACTACAATCTAGAAGCAAATATTCTAAAATGCCTTTTGTGCTACCACATTTATTTAAAAAATTAAGTGATCAGTCACTTTGCAGATTCTGATTTAAAACATAAAATAAAATCAATAAATAAATCCTGGCATATCATTAAAAATTAAAATAACACTTTACTGATCCTGTGGAAAGGTACAATTATCTAAGCATTCACAGTGGCACACAAAGCATCAGAATTCATTTTAATCTTATCAAACAGTTTGCATAATTATCAACGAAACCATAAAAATCTTGCTTACGTAAGTAAAACATATTACTACATGTCTAGGCATGAAACTAGTATCAAGATAAAACTTACTATCTCAACAGATCAAAATGTTTGGTCCTTCTTCTATTATGCTAATGTCATTCCAGTGACATAATGCAGTGATCAGGTTCTATCTTGAATATTTTTGTTTTGGTGGTGCAGCTTATCATATCTGCTCAAGCAGTCACCAAGTATTTCATGTTAAAAAGTAAATGTATTCTCATGATTATGGAATCTGTTTGACAGGATCAAAATAGATTCTGTTGCTTTGTGTTCGTCTGACAATAAATTTGACCTTCATGACCAATGTAATCTCGGTAAGCATTTGGTATATAAATGTAAAATTTTCAAAATACTATATTAAATATGCACAGTTTATGGTTTAAAAAAAAAAAAAAAGCTTCAGCAGAACTAGCAGAACGCTACTGACAATTTGAGGTGGAATAACATCCATTTTAATGGACAAAGTTTTCCTACGTTAAGTAGATGTTGCACTTGAATAAAATTTTAAATGCTTTTGCTACACTAGTATTGCTCCTTTTATTAAAGCAAAGATCTGAGCACTTCTCCCACTGCATCTCAGTCTATCAATTACACAGTTATCGGACAAGAGACATAATCAAAAGTGGTGTGCGTGTGAGAGAGAGTCAAAGAATTTGGTCACTTCAATGGGGTGCCATCAAATCCCATAATAAACCAGTCCTATGTTTGGATCATGTTGCTAGGCAACAATGGAGAAGGAATGCCTTTGAGCTGAGTCTTCTGCAGGATGGAGGCAGGCCAAAGAAGACATTCACTCTGTCTTACACATTCACATGCACTGTCCAGTCTATCTAACACGAGTGGAAGTGTCACATTGAATCATGTAGGGAACCTGCCCTGAAGGGGAGGACCTCTCTTCATTCACAGGGATGCTTTTCTTAAGCTTAATGGAATCAAAAAACTACCTGGAAACTATTTCAGCCAACTGAATGAATACAGACTGTTGCATTTTTCATAGGCACAACAGAAAAATGCTGCTACATAGGGTTTTTTAATATCCTCTCACCATTTCATGAATATCTCCAATAATTATACTTTTATATATACTTCACAATGGATATTTTTAATTCTTCATATTGAATTGGTGTAATTTCTTTTCCGTTTTGCATGTTTTTGGTCTTGTTGTCAAGAATATACATCTCCTCATATGAACACCATTTATCAATTCTTTTATATCCTTTGACAATTTATGTCAATTCAGATTCCATTTGCGGTATTTTTCTGCCTAAATAATCCACTAGTCTATTAAAGTCCAACCTTATCATATTGCCACGGATTCAGTTACAGTAAAAATAAATGTATTGCAAACAAACTAAACCATGACCAGATGAAGCACCATGCTGAACATCTGTGGCTTCAAAGGGCATAAGAAAGTCACCTCATCATTTAAAATCACTGGAATGGAGCCAGAGACTGTTTTGCAAGAGGCTTGTTATCTTTTTTACCTTCAAGAAGAGAGCGCCCTCTACTGCTCCAGTGGTGGCAAAGCTCCAGCAGGAGCCACAGATGGCCTGGTCCTTCACTGGGGTCACAGCACCTGGAAGGGCAGAGTAACGGTAAAAACTGGATGTTCTGTCAGATAGACGCATCTCAGGTAAGTTTGTCAGATTTCTACGTACCATAAAGCCTCCAGTCAAGTGACTCTGGTACTTTGATCCCTTCATAACTTCTGGAGGGGAACGGGAGCCCTCTGTTTGGTGTCTTTCCTCGTTTCCTTCCCCTCATGGTTGCAAGCTCCGACATACTGCGATCTGACAGGGAGTTCAGTGCCAGGGAGAAGGACAGTCCAGCTCTGTTCTTAGAATGGATGTAACTGCAAGAAACCAGGAACCATTTCATGAGAGATACTTCAATTAAAAAAAAACAGAAACTCATCTACATCCATGCTATACTGAAAGCATTCAGTGTATATTATGAAAAAATGCTGGTAATATAATACTGCAATGTCACATTTCAGTTTTAAATGTGCCTCTCACCGAAGATTCTGAACAAAAGCATGCTCCCTCTTCTCATGCTCCCGTTCATCATTGTACTGACGCTGGAACTTCTCCTTGAAATGCTTGAACATGCCCTGCGAGTGACCTGATGCTGAGGTGTGGATGAGATCTTTCATTGGATTGGCCAACATGTGGTGCTCCACTCCTGGGCCAGGAAAACCCCCACAACTCATACCTATAGAAAGGATGATAAAACATTAGTGTCTTTTTTTCTCGGTTGAATATTCTAAAAGGTGTAGGAGGTATGAACCTACAGCTGGCAAACAAACCTTTAGGCAGAGAGAAGACTTTAGGGTCCACATGAGTGCTGAACTCCTTGTAGTCCACCAAGTATTTGTCATAATGGGACCCCAGCAGTGTGTTGTATCCCATCATCTCATAATGGAGGGGAGTGGCAGTCCCTTCTTTGCCATTTGCACCTCGCTCTGAATGGCTCACCCACAGTGTGTATGTGTTCTTCTTGTAACCCACAGTGGTCACATTCTGCCAAACTTCACACAGAGAACCTCCATAGTACTCCATTCTCAGGAACTAAGCGGGGAACATGTGAGAACACAATGAGGAAAACATATCTAATGCTTTCAATAGCAGCAAGGTTCAGTTAAATGTGTAGCTAAGGAATAATAAATCTGAAGGTGAATGTTACAGATGTTTCATACACAGTGCTGTGGTTTAATAAGTCCTCAGCATCACTGAGTATTTGTAGTGTTTCAGTTTGTGAAACTGTGGAGTCACAGAAGCACAATCAATTGAAATCTCACACATTAAAACTGCAATCTCCCTGGACGACCTGCTGGTCTTCTTGCATCAGTTCACCACAAAGTTTGCATATCAGAGTGTCATAGTAGGGTCTGTAATGCCGCAAAGAATTACATTTAGAGTCTGTCTAATCAAAACAGGGGAAGTAGCTTATTCTTCAGCAGATCTTTTTCCATTCGGTATAAAAAGCAAGGGCCTTTCTTAGTGCCATCCAGTACAAACTACTAAGGGTCTGCAATAGCCGGTAGTTTGTAAGTTTACCTGGAAGCCCTGCACATCGGGCAGCGATGCCTGCGGTGTGACAGCTTCATCCTTTGTTCCATTGGCCTGGAAGCACTTCATCACATTTTTCTCCTCCTCTGTGGTCTCAGGGGTGATTTTATAGGCAACGCCAAACTGCAGCTCGGATCCCAGCTGGTAAGTCGAAACCTGGCCTGTTGATAATCACAATGACGGATGTTAAAACTGACTCCTTTACTCCTTTTGATTTGTTAAAACCAAACAATAAAAACCTACCTTGTCACCCTTCCATTACACATAAAATGAACAGCATGTAGGTCACCTGTCTGCTGCCCCACTGATTTATTCTATAACTAATCCTCTTGAAGAAATCCCTCAAAATCCTGTTCCAAAGTTTCCTGCAGTGGTGTGTTTAGTGGTATTCTGGTATATGGTGAGCTTAGACACAAAGAGTGGTTTTGTAATGGTAAGGTGACCCAAAACATTAGGAGGAGACAACATAGATACAGATAACTAAAGGTACAGAGGGAGCAGCATGCTGATATAACAGTGATCAATGGGTGGAGTTTGGTTTGCATGTAGACGGTTTACAATGAAAACTGATGAGATTGAAGAGTCTGGCAGACAGTTGACAACAACAAAGAAGTGACAAGATCAAGGAGTCCAGACATTTGATTAGCTTACAGTCACATTAAACCCAAGATGATTAGGAAAAGAACTACAAAGGATGTGGCTTCTTCATCATTAGTATGCATCCCTTGGTTCTGTTCAGTATCTGGGGCACACAATACCAGGTTTGTAAAGACTTCTTGTTCCCTCTGGAGTAAAAGCTATAACAAACATGTTTAAACCAACAAATATGTCACAAATGTAAATAATAAATGATGGAATATGTATGACGTGCAGGACCACTCCAAGACAAATCTAAACCCTCAGCATGCGCTCGTCCCCTTACCTTTCCTCAACAGGCTCACTAATTGCTCAGTAAAGTTGAAACAACCATTACTGTCAGAATAAGCATTAAGGCTCCTAGATTAAAGTAAATATTTCAAACTTGTTGAATAACAAAAATGCAGATTTGCATAATCTGTTCTCACTCAGTGCCACTCTTAGAGATTACTTTCAAATTGTTCATTTAAACTACATCCTGTAGTAAAATGCTTTCCACATTGTGTTGCCCTGACACTCAACAAATCTTAGGGTCCCCACAGATTTGGATTTATGTATTGAGTACCTGTGCCATCCTATGACTCCCTAAACTTTCTGCTTTCCCAATATAAAAATGTTTCTGCTGTCGCACCGAGACAGTTGTTATTTACCTTACCCATTTGTGATCATAATGACTGTGTTATAATGGAAAACCTGAGTTAGGTTTAGACAGATAGTTTAACAGTTTAAGTATATAAAAGTGTTACTTAAACAGTATAAAAGAGAAAGAAGAACCTGCATAACAAAGACTTGAAGTCATGAGTATGTAGGACGAGTCACCAGATCAAGTTCACCAAAATTGCTTATTATGGTGGTTTTGCTTCCTGTATTATGTTATGATGATACAGTCTGGCCTCTTTTCTGACACAACAGGCTTTCCGTTTCAAATCCAGCCAAGCAGGGGAAATACAGAGTCAGGTTTCTTACCATGGTAGTAGTCTATTCGGCTGGACTTTGTCGCTAGGTCTAACCATGCTTCAAATGGCTCTTTAATTTCAGCGTAGGGTAGAGAGATCACTCCTGCAATAAAAATGCGAAATGTTGCTGTAGTTAGGCCAAAATCCGAGTACAGAAAACCCTAACAGATATTATTACGGTGTGTTTACTGCTTACCTTTGACATGATAGGTGTTTCCAAAATCAGGAAGGGAAGGGACTGCTTTTCCCTCTGCACCTGAAAGTGAACACAGATAAGTGGAAAGATTGTTTCGGAAAACTGTATTTTTTAGCAGTATAGATGTCTTAAAGGACAATGGGGTAAATTTCAACGCTATTCTTAGACAATGCATGTGACCAGACTGCCAGAAATACTGACATCTGTCCCTGGACATTTGCTCTCCTGCATTATTTACATAAGATACAGTCTGCCAGAGAATGTGGGAATTTTGCATTTGTTGCAGTCTTTCTGTCACACACCTATAGCAAAGACTAAAACCCCTTTACTGAGTAATTTTACTGGCCAATATATCGATGTTTCACCTAACCAACGACACTGTGTTGTAAGTAACATTGGCAGAAAGAGCTCAGCAAAGGTTTAAGTTTTGGCCTGCAAAGTGGTGTAAAGTATATTTAATGTTTGCCGAATAAAAAGGTAGACTACATAGTTCTATTGACGTTTATAAGACATATTTTGAGATGTACATGGTTTCTCGATGATCAAATTAACTTTGAATTGACATTTTTTGACTGCTTTCTGGCGTGGCCTCCCATACATCAGCACATATTGGAAAATAAAACAGAAAACCTCCACAGGAATCGTAAATTATATCGGGTGTGTTCCCTTCAGCTGTACAATCACTTATAACTGACAGTATTATTTAACAACCTGAACGTCAACGTAGTTTTTCTAACAATACCACTACATGTTAGCTGCATTCATAGCATGTAACGTTAGCTAGCTTGAAATATGATGTAGGAAAATGAAATGTCGTTACTTACCAATGGCAGCCAAAAAAATAACCGCCACAATGTAAGAAAACCGCATGGTTTCTACTGTGGGCTATGAAATACAGGAGAGAAAAGCAGCCAGACTAAAAACAAACAAGTTAAAAACACATGACTGTGCAGAACACCCAAAACACTGATTAAATAGACAACAACACATATAAAAATAACTGACGCTCCTTCTCGACTAATCACATTGCGGCAAGCAGGAATATCCTCCAATCAGAAACAAGAGGCGGGTTTTAGTTGAACGATGTCATGTGATTTGTGTCATATGACCAGAATAACCTATGATTACAGAGTTCAGGAGAAAGAAGCCCCGTACCAAAAATATTAATGCATGTTGAGTAGGCTTATTTTGTTCATGGCTAATCTTGAAAGCAGTAATGTATATTTATTTTTAGTTTTATTTTTAGAGCAGAGAGTGAGCAGCTGAGCCACATACATGACATTGCAGAGCAGGAATGGAAAGCTGTTAGCATGACAACAAAAACAGGAGCTGTTTACCTTGAGGTCATTGCTTGACTGTTGAATTTAAATCAGATTTTTTTTTTAATTCAATCAAAACATTAAAAATAACATTCTTGTGTGCTTAGTACCAAACAGTTTTGTTGTGCCACTGTAATAAATTTAATTTATATCTTCAGAGTTGGGACTAAAACATTATCAAAGTGTAATTCCTTTTACTTGACCAAAACTGTAGCATCTTAATCTAAATATTTAACTCAAATGTCCCCTGAGTCAGCAGTTTATTTTTATGTTATGAATGTCCATTTGCGATTTCTGATGAATCTCCAAAACAATGTAAGAGAAGGGAATCTCATTTGTTCTGCTCACAGCTTTCAAAAAAAGGCATTTTAAAAAAAAGTAACTCTGGGTAAGTCATAGCAGGATAAAAGTGTAGCTCACTCTGACTCAGTATGCATTTCTCTGTTATTCAGATTAAATCATAGTAGGACCTGACAGTATGTTATTTAACACATCTAATGGTGATTAGATCACCATGTTCCACCACTGAGGTGAGAAAAAAAAAACAGAGACCTTCAGCTAATCAAAACAGTAACTATTTGTCAAATTACAAAGTGACAAGAACCATGTTTCATACCACATACAGCTTTATATTTGACATAAAATCTTTTCATTAAGTGTCTTCCAAAAGTTAAAAATATATTCATACTAAAAAAAATTTTTAACAAATATAAATAATAGTTAAACATCAGCTTTAAATTAACACGATAAACATGTTTAAACCAAATAGATTATCCAGTAAATAAAGATAAGTTATTGAAAAAACACCAAGTGAAAATCTATTATCAGTCAATAAGGGGTTTCATATGATAGATCCAATAGTGTTTCCTCCTGAAGAGTAAAACATCCAGGTTGTTGGAGTGATAATTTTTCTATTCCAATATATCTTACTGAGGAAAAGGAGATTATAATGCAATTAACAAAATAGAGTGCTGCTGGATAACTTGTGTTTTCACTTCCAAAAATGCTTCTCTGTTCAGCAATATGAATTTTTAGTGCTCAGCATGTCTTCCAATGTATGACACATCACAAGTAATGAAGTAAATGATTGACCCAGTGTCACATGAGATAATTATTTTATAGGGATTTCTTTACGTGTGTGAGGATGAAGTTGTAAAAAGCTGAAAGAATCATTTCTCTAACAACAGTTGCTGCAGCAGCGGTTGCCATCAGGGGTGTGTGCTGAAGTACCGTGAGCTGGTATTAACTGGGGAAGAGGTGAATGTGAGTGTACTAATGGGTCTCTGGAGTTTTTATATCTCTTATTTACCATGAAAGGTTGTTGTTGAATACATCCATGAGCTGATGATCAGATTCTAGTATATGTCTCTTTACCTGTTCTGTACTAAACTATAAAATGCAATTCAAGGGACCACCACTTAATTAAACACATAGCTACAAGATTTTTAAAAAAATCAAATTTATTAATTTAGATAAACTTTTAATTTGCCTTTTAGGTTCAAACTTTAGAGTTTGATGAGTTGGGTTGACATACTAATGTTGGTAATTGCATGAAATTAATTTCTGAGTTACTTCATTTAAAGAATAATAATCAAGTTGTAGAAACTCACCGTAATTGGCTTCAATTTTTCTTCACCCCTCTCCTACCTATTTAATATGTCTGCACTATTTCAGATTGTGTGTTCGAGGGCCTGAGCTGAGGCTGAGCAAATATGATGCAGAGGACGTGTTTAGGTGAGGGTCAGGTCTTTTACGAATAAATTCCACTAAAACAATGGATTTGGAAATGTTTTTGATATGACCAACAGTGCACTCATGTACAGAGTTTAGGCTACACTTCCACATGTAACTAATACTGACATTTGGATATCCTACTCTTCAGTTTAACAAACGATTGTATGAGAATGATAAAGTTTGACAAATCTGTTCAGCTTTAGAGGGCTTATTATGTGTATTTATAATTTGTGGGAAAATTTAAACTTTTGTTGTTTCTGCTTTGAGGATTTATATTGAACTTTAGTTTAAAATTAATTACCAGCTATTTGTTGTTGAATTAACTAATTTCTTAAAAGCTACTAAAAGCAAGAACACATCTAGTTTGAGACAGTTTGTCAGCTTTAAAACTTAATAATTCAAGAATTTTATTGCTGAGCCCAATAAAATCTCATTTAATTTAATTATAGTTTACTTTGTTGTATTTATTTTTATTTTAGTGGCAGCATCATTGAGGACAGCTCTCTTCTATCCTCTTCGCTGCTGTTTTTTTCATCATGTGTTCATGGTAAAATCTTCACTTTCTGGGAAAATACATTTTAATCTGAAACACTGACTAACAGGGTGATTATGTTTGGCGATGATAAGGCAAAATCAAATTCTCAGACTGTGTTTATAACATTTTGGAAGATACTTAACCAAAAGCATTGTGTGTATAATGTAAAGCTTTATGTGGTGTATGTAACATGGTAGTTTTTGTTACTTTAAAGTAAGGTGAATGGCTGTAGCTCTTGTCAGTGTTGATCAGCTGAAAGCCTCTTGTTTTTTTTTTTTTCTCACGCCAGGAGTGGAACGTGATGATCTCATCACCATCAAATGTTTCACAAGGATTTTCTCTTTTATTACACAAACATTTCAGCAAAGAGTATTTCTGAAAGGCTTTGAGGCGAGAAATAAGATTTCACCACCATTAGCTAACACAATGTAGCATTAGAACACAGGAGTGATGGTTGCTGGAAATGTTTCTCTGTACCCCTATGGAGATATTCCATTAAAAATCAGCCGTTTCCAGCAAGAATGCTCATTTACCACATTAACAATTAAACTTCATTGAAAAAAATTGCTTTTCTTTCAAAAATAAGGACATTTCTATGTGACCCCAAACTTTTGAACGGTAGTGTATGTACTGTAGATATTTACATAATGGGCTTTCCTATTCCCTGAAACGGGTGAATTTCAAACCGAAGAGAGTATGTTTCGCAAATGGACCTTAAGAATAAAGACAAAAACCCAAACTGTGCACTAGATGTCAGTGTCTGCCGTGGTTATAATGCTGTTGACTACTGCAGGGCCTGAATCCAGAGCTAATCTGGCACAGATATTGAAATCACAGGATGCCACATAACTGAAAGTAGCTTGCTCTCATGAGCATGTGCAGACAGGCAGAAGAAAGACAGGACTGGAAGACACAGTTACAAAGTGAAATAAGCTGTTCTGCACTCAACTTTGTCATGAGGCAGTTTCAGAGCACTAACTGAAGTCATGAGATAACAGTCCAACAGCTGAGGACATAAAACAGTCAGTCAGTGTTTGTTCAGAGCAAAATAACAGCTGAATGAAAGAGGAATACTCAGCAGAAAAACCACAGAACGACATTATCTAATAGCCACTTTGTAGAACATTTCTAGGACTGCTAATGGTAACGTAATTATGATGCTACAAAGAAAGAATCATGATGAGGTAAATTTAGATTTAGCAGAACTGATTATTGTTGTGTAGTTTCACGACTTGCAAGGTCGTGTTGGGAAAAGCTGTTATTTGTTCTGTACTTTTCAGTGCACAAAGTTGGCAACTGTGGCAATACAAGACAGCTGTCCTGCTGTTACACAAGAGTTCTCCGCAAGAAACCAAACACTCGTCCAAGTTAAACGGGGTCAGCAGAGGGAATAGGGTCATTTAAGAGGTTTGACCACAAAAACTGTCCCAGCTGATCATTCACAATACAACAATTATTTTTGTGTGCTACAAGTTTTCTGAAATGTTATGTTAAAAATGCAAATGAGGATACAGTCAGCGTCACAAGCTTCTTGTTTCATTTTCAAGTTTAAAAGTTGTACAGCAGAGATTTAGGATAACTAAATCTAACCCTATAAATCAGAAACTTCTGAGAAACAAAAACAGCCAGAAAAAAAAAAAAAATTTGCTATGTTTTTAGGACAAAAATGTTCCAGAAATCAGATTAGAGATAGGAATAAAAATGGAGAGTTTGTTGTATAAGAGCTACTGAGGAGGAGATTTCTGGTTCAGATTATGAGAAAAAAACTCATTTTGAGAAAACAGCCTTTAAAGATATGTAATGTAATTTAAATCTAGATATGCAAAGAAACTAAAAGTGTTTTTTAAAGATGCATGCAAGAAGACATGTTATGGAAAAGTAATTGACCAGTGCATGAAAAACAATGTGTTTTCCTGTAGTGTCTGACTCTAACTGCAAATTTTTACATTCTTCTGGTTAACAGGACAAACCTGTCACTTCCAGAACACTCGCAAGAACCTCAAGAGACAGGAACCACAGTAAGTCTAATGTTTATCACATGAAACACGTTTATTGCCTATTTTGTGTTAAACAATTACAACAGTAACCACAAAACATTGTTCATATACAAGAATACAGGAGTATAAATATAGAATATCTGTACTACAGGGTAGTATTTGAACATTTGTCAAAAGCACAACAGACACACATTCAAAAAATCATCCACACAAACAAACCACCTGAGAATGCGGTTTGCACTTTGCACTCGACAACACACTCACTCACTCACTCATTCACGACTGTAAATGGAAGACCATTCTAAGTCTCTTTAGTGCTCAGAGTACTGCTTGCACTCCAGTTTTTTTCCTTGTTGACTATTTCTCCACAGTTGAATCCACACTCAACAGAATAAATTGAAAAGGGTTGAGAAATAAAGGCAGAACATGACAGAAACCTCCATCAGACAGCTTGATTTTGTCCCATTTCAATCCTTATTTGAAGCCAGTAGAGGCTCTTTTTTTCACATAAATACAAAATGTGTCTTAGTGGTGCCAACAGTTGCATGTTAACATCAATTAAAGTTTACTACATTAATGTGGACACGTCACTGCATGGCTGTGGATGAGTTACATCATCGCTGAAATGACTGACAGCCTCTACAACATGGACAGAATATTTGTCATAGTGCTGCACTACACAGAGAGATTTATGGCACAAAAGAAGAACATAGTCTTCTCTGGACAAATACAGATGAAAGAAAATCCATCAAGTGGCAAATCTCTTTGTAATATGGATCATGGAGCCTTATGAGAAATGCAGTCCTTTAAATGACACTAGTCCTAATACCACAGGTTTGATCATCCTGTCCCCGATCACATCTGTTCACAATAAATCCACTATTTATTTAACACAATATACTGATGTCAAATCCATATAGCACCTTTCATGTGACACCACTGATGTTCAGACAACACTGAGACAATGTCATACAGGTTTGCAGCTTGCTGTCTCATTGCTTTCTGTGGCTTCTGACAGTAAGTCCTTTCCGAGGCTTGAAGCTGAGCACAGTGAGTGTTGAAAGCACGACAAACGTCTTTAGACACCGTTGAACAGCAGAATGGCAGTGGCGGCACTGGGAGAGGAGATTTCAGGGTTAATAAAATGGGGGTCTTGTTCATCCCCAGAGTCCGCTTCTTGTTCTTGTGCTACAGTCAAAGATAGCTTGTTCAGACCGGCTTCTAATGTCGCCTCGGCTCCCTCTGCTCTGTCACCTGCAACACACAAGAAAAAAAAGAATGCATGCATCTGTTAATAAATCTGCAAATGAACAAAGTATAAAGTACTACGCTTAAGTAAAAATATCAGGTACTTGTACTTCCATTTAAACGCTACTTTATACTTCAACAACATTGAAACCACTATAACATCACCCCCCATGCAACAGAACTTTCTTATGGCAGCAACTGGTCATGAACACAACAAAGGTCCCAAGGTGTTGGCCTAAGTTGCAAACTGCCCAGATCCCAATCTAATCTACCATCCAAGGGATGGAGGCTCCACCCTGCAACCCACAGGGTCCACTGCCAGCACCACAGTGCTCCGACTATTCAGTTGTTTTGGCAGCATGAGTGGGACCGAACCAATATACGGCAGACGTAATGTTGTGGCTGGATCAACTAGTCAGACAAAAATACTGTACTTTTTACTCTCTCACTCCATTTCTACAGCTACAAATGCTGGTCCCTGTTCAGATGAAGATTTCACAACCAAAACATACAATCAGCTTCCAAAATATGATGCAATGTGACAAAATAAACTACCCATCAGTTTAAAGATAGTTAAAATAAGCTGAAAGTTACCAAAAGGCAGAGACAGGACCATTTTTTTTCTGAGCGTGGAATCCCTTTAGTAACATAAGTTACTTATGTACATTATATTGATAGTATTTACAGGACTGCTACTTTTACGCACAAATAAATAACCGCTCTGAGCACTTCCTCCATGACTGAATGTGCTGAATGGAAAAATTCCAACTTACAAGGCACTGATGTTACTGCTGTTAATGATTTTAACTTTTTTTTTGGAACAAATTTGATATATCCACTTCATGGGGGAGCTTTAGAGGTGCTGACAAGCATATTTCTAAGTTTTCTACAGCCGTCACCCCCTACTTTCAGTCTGTAATTTCAGATAAACCAATCATCTCTTGTTCCCACCTCTGTATTTAACACACAGGCATGAAACTAAAGGAAATTTTCAAATCTCACTCAAAAAAATCTAATCAATAAGTGTACCTCCCAATATATTTAAGTGGAGCTTTAAGGTAAGCACAAATACAAAACATTCCCAAGATATGAGGTGAAGCTTCACATTAGAAGTCAGTGGTCACCTCTCTCCTGGTCGCAGTCTGGAGAGGAAGCTCCACTGCACTGGCTGCGAGGGCCCAGGAGAGGTGAGGCATGGCCAGAACCGCACACTGAGTCTGGGCTGTGAGAGCCACGGGGGCTCGCTAACTCCAGGCCACCGGGACAGGAGGAGGACTGGATGGTGGAAGATGGAGAGGAGGAGAGGCAGGAGGAGGAGGATGAGGAGGAGGGTAAAGGGCTGGGCATGTCGAGTGGGGTGGAGGCAGAGGTGGAGGGATGGGAGCAGGAAGAGGAAGAAGGCGAGGAGGGCATTGGTCGGGGAGAGGAGATGGAGTGAGTGTCGGCCTCCTCCTCTGAGCTGCTACTGTGACTGCCCTCTTCGTCAATGGACACTGACACCACTGAAACACACACAGATATGAACTTTAAACATGCAGACACACAGATGCACCAGCGAAACAACAAACACTGGACTGATGAAGTGGATGATTACTGATCTCAGAGCGCTGGTTATACTCACTTGAGAGGCCGTCTGACTCCATCTTGAAGTTGGCGATGTCCTCGTTACCTCCGTCTCCTTCGGCACCAACGCCTTGCTCCCTGGTTCCCATGGCGAGGGAGCGTCGCTGGGCGTGGATCTCCTCCGAGATGCTCTCCAGGTTGCGTAGCGCCGCACGGTACTCGGCCTTGGCAACAACTAGTTTGGCCTGACGTTCGTCCACATGACGCTTCAGTTGCTATGAGAAATCAATCGGAGTTTCTCAGCAAACTTTGACTACTAGTAAAACTGTTTGCAAATATGAATTATACACATTCATGAAAACAGTTTTATCAGGCTGTGTGGCATTTAAACACTGAGTATTGTTTCCTAAGCAGATGGCAAAATGTATGTTCCAAATGACATAAATCTGCCATCTGCCCAAGACTGTGAGAGTCTGTGTGAAAATCTCCATGGTCAGCTGTAAACTGACAAAATTGTGTCTGTGTGAATGCTATTCCAAAAGCAGCAGTGCAAATGCTTGGCAGTAGTGTGCTTGTGTGGAATACATACAAAACATATGTCATATAGGTGTCTTATAATATTGAGATGGGTTTTCTTAGTGCTTGCAGGGTAGTTTGCATTATTGCCTGTTACTAAAAAGCTTCTGGGTTCAAGCGCTCCCTTTGTCCTGGTGGGTTTCCTCTGGATGCTCTGGCTTCCCCCCAGAGTCAAAAGAGATGTATGATAGACTAAATGGTGATCCTAACTCATCTGTCTCTCTGCATTGGCCCTGCAATGGACTGGCGATATATTCAATTCAATTCAATTTTATTTATATAGCGCCAATTACAGTCAAATTGTCTCGAGACGCTTTACAGAACCCATATGCCTGACCCCCAGAGCAAGCCAAAAGGCGACAGTGGGTCCAGAGTGTAAACTGCTTCTTGCCAGAATGTCAGCTAGGAAAGGCTCCCTAAACCCCCGTGACTCTCGGACGGATAAAGTGGAATTAGTAGATGGATGGATGACTTTTGAATATTTTCCAGAAATGCATCAGCAACTTGCTACAAACAACAAACATTTTAGTGAACCTGCAGTAAAAAAATGTAATTAAAAATCATTTGTTTGCATGTTAGCCAGAAGTCCACCACAAGTTTGCCACAAATCTAATTTGCAGATGAAAATATGACCTTGCTGCAATTTTGTGGCAATTGCCAGACGTTATCTACAGCTGTCTACTAGAAACCTTGAGTTTTTATGAGATCGGACTCCAAGCAGATTAGAAAGTAGTATAATTTAATAACCATGGTATCTACAGCTATCCATACAACCACAGTCGTTGTAATGGCTCTGTGAAGCTGATCTTAGGCACAGTGGTGTTTACTAGTAGAGCTGCACAGACTCACAATTACCATGCTAACACACCAATATTCAACAGGTATAATGCCTATCTAATGTACATCACGTTGGTTTAGCACATTAAGCATGCAAAAGTACAGGTGAGACTGATGGGAATTTTGTAGGTACTTAGTCATAAACCAAAAAAAATTGACAAATTCAACCTAAAGATCTAAATGTGACGCAAGATGGATGTGATAAAATGTGAGATATTTCAGTCTGGATCGAGGTGGTAAACCTACAAATCAACACATCAATATTAGCAATGTTAAATATGCATAATCCACATACTTAGCCATGCTAATAAGTTTAAATGTTCAACTGGGTATATACATACCTCAAGCTGTAGATAATACTTGGCTTTCAGTTCAAAATATGGTCTGCAGGGAGAGAACAAGAAGAAAAGCTGAGAGGGGAGGGACAAACTTTGCCAGTCATCATTGGAGGAACTGCTAGAAGAATAACACTCCTCTGTGAGCACTCACATTCCTTGGCTCTTGCAAAGGGAGTCACCCCAACACTGCACAAGCAACACACAAAACATCTGGATTGCATCAGATGACATTAACATAGCCCCAATGTCTCACACACACACTCACACACATAAAGAGGCCAAAGCAGGGGGAAGCTCATGACCATCAATTCTACTTTATCACAAAGGAAACACAAGCACAGACCTGGATTTATTGATGGAGCGCTTTAGTTTCTTCTCTAACTGCCTCATGTGGCTGATACAGGAGTTGTAGTTGGCTGCTGTTTTTTTGTGTTCAGCTTCACTGCGCGTTCTCGCCTGCTCTGCCTCCATCACCTGAAGCGATCGAGAAAAAAGGGTTTAAGTGTATAAATCAGGCAAACTTTCACTGTCTCCAGAGGCAGAAGCTGTATAAACCTTCTGTTGCAAGAATGGGGCTTTATTTTGGCTTGCATTATGCACATACTCTCTGTGTGGCATGGTTGAGCATTTCCTGCCAGGCGGAGTCGAACTGGCGGGTGTCCTCCTCCAGCAGCCTCTCCTCAGCCAGGGCGATGGTTTCTTTGGCTGCCCGCAGGATCTCCACTGCTCGCTGGAATTCCTGAGTGGCCTTTTGGGCTTCAACCTGGGCCTGGAGTTAAGAAAGAAAGGACGGACAGTTATAATTTATCCAATGCTGACTGGAAGCCAAAATACAAGACAAAATTCAGCTTTCAGGCGGTAAATATTGCTTCTGAAACATGTGATTTCACTTAATTCTGATGTCATGACAGCTGACAAAAGATGACGTAAAGTTGAAACCACAGCGTTGTGACAAAGGGATTGCTCTTACACAACATGAATCGAGCAGACGTCCTTGTGTGTGTAATTTATGTCCTACAGTACATTTCCTCTGACGGAACCATGGCTGATTTCTTCTGACAGCCAAAGAGGAACTGAAGAGACTTGGCACTGCACACACACTTGTACAGAAAGACGACCATGCCCTGATCCGATAGACAAACAGAAGCTTTGTCACTAAAGAAATCTGACACATTATCAGTGGGCTCTTCCTGCCCACTGTCACAGTCAATAGGAGGATTATTCTCATCATGCTGGACATATTTGGACCCACTCTCTCCGCTCTGATAGGCGTGACTTAAAGGTCAGCGGTCGGCTGAAAGCCAGGATTAAGCAGTTACAGTAACTCCAATCGGATTTCCTCGAATAAGATAAAAATAATCTGGAAATTTTGGTTATCCCAGATGTTCATATTTAGAAAAGAGTCCTTAAACTTGGAGGAAGATAAAAGTGAGCCCATGTTTAAAAACTAACATTAGGAAAGCCTATGAAAATGCATTAACCATACTGAGGACATATCATAGACATTTATTGTAGCATTTTGGAGAAAGATGGACATTAAAGGAATGAAAATAAAATAAAAACACTGCATGCTTTTTCATACAAACTTGCCTTAAATATTACATCTTAAAATATTCCATTCAAATTGACGATGATGTTACATTAAACTTTTTCATCCTGCTACACATCTTGATGACTTTTATCTTAAGAAACCCCAGTGGTTTACAATTGAAGAGATTCTCTATGTCTCTATGTTTTATTATTTAATTTGCATCAAACACATCCAAAATGATGCACTGATGCCTTTAGTCCTTTATGGGGTTCCTGGGCATTTTAAAAAATTGTTTAAGAGTTAATTGAACATATTTTGAGTAAAAGGAGTTTGTTTAAAGTAGTGTGTAACCGTCTGACATTTTATAAATATCCTGTCTGTCATTATGCTCCTTTAACTGTATTGTCTGTCTGTACTGACTGTACACTACAATGGAAGCAAACTTTCTCATCTGGTTTGTTTTTCTATCCCTCAATGTTATCAATAGGTTATTGTTGTGACTAAATGATCATTTTATGGTGAAATAAAGCCAGCCATTCATCTGAACACTTCACCATTTCACAGTTCCAAACACAATGTAAATGTGAAATGGAACCAGGGTGTTTCTATACAAAAATATTTCCTGTCAACATGTACGCATTACACACTGGTATTTTTATTGTAGAAAAGTTGGAGCAAGAATGTAGCACATTAACACCGGATCCACTGTATAATAAAAGGGCTAAAATGCTCTCTCGCTATTAGACTAGTTTGGGTTAGATTATTTAAATTTGCCTTCATGTATTTCAGCGTCTTTGAGCTTTTGGAAAAGCGCTTTATAAATAAAATTTATTATTATTATTATGTATTTTGGCATCTTGGAGAAACTGAGCAGAAACTTGTATTTAGAGTTGTGTGATCTAATACCTGTATGTGTCTTGACCATATATAAAGATGAATGAACCCATCGTTCATAGATTTCCTGAGCAGTGGTTTTGAAGCTGAATGTGGTGTCTGGAGGTAAAACTTACAACTAGACTGCAGGGGGAAATAGTGTGTACGCTTGGCATTAGTGTGTATCCAGAATACGTAGCAGTGAACAGAGTCTTCCAAGTGAATTCCTGTGGACTGGAAAAGTAGTATACAACAACAACGACACATCTGTGTGTGTCCACAGCTGTTTGTATGATGATCTTTAAGCCCAGATACGATTTAAACATGTTAGTTGTATATAAATTTAACATCTATACAGTTGGCATGAGTGGGGCATTTAGCTATAGAAACAGAATACATGTTTTTATATCCGGCTGCAAACATGTTTATTTCTGCTGTAAAGTTGAGCATTTTAACATGGGGATCTATGGGGATTGACTCACTTTGGGAGCCAGCCTCAAGTGGACATTTGTGAAACTGCAGTTTTTTCACTTCTATGTTGACTTCATTTTTCAGCTATGGAAGTTGCTGCTTAAAATCTACCAAGTCTCAAGAAAATAAATAGGTACTCAGCAACATGTGTTCACCATAGACATGGTTGGTGTCCACCAACTTATTGGCAACTTTGTTTGCTGAATGCTGTAAGCTAAACAGTTAGCATACACTGTGTTTGTCAGAACCTTTTAGTTAAAACAGCTGCTTGCGACTGGAGATGATGAGAGTGGCGACGGTGAACTTAAGTTGTGGGTCGTAACACCAGAAGAATCAGGTGAAAGAGTCTGAAACACTCCACTGCACTGAAGGGAAATGCAGAATGACGAGACTCTCTGTGTGTTAGCCCCCAGGAGTGACACATTTCACATTAAACAGCTTTAATAGACCAGACTCCTAAAAGGTCAGTGTCCTTCAGCTGTTACACTTTTTCTCACGGCCTTCTCTGGCCTTCTGCATTAACCCCTGTAGCATGACCCCTGCCACTGTCAGCCATGTTTAAGATAAAACCTCCACCAGTGACGTGAGCAGGCAGAGGTCTGCATCGCCTCACTCAAAATGTAGAAACCAGAAAAGCTGGCATCCTCTGCGTTGGTATTGTTATGATATCAGGGTGTGTCAGCGGTTTGATATGCTATCCAGGGTTGTAAGGGCCCCTTTGGGAAGGTGAAGCGATAGAGGAGAGGAGTGGGAAGATAACAGTTGCTCGTTGCATGCAATCTGTTAGCTTGACAAACTGGTAAAGACGAATCCTAACTCTTTGTCCCTCATATGACCCATTTCCCAGGCTCTGTGAGGAGAGGGGTTGCAGGGGAAACAGAAGGAGGATGATGGATATTTAATGAAAGGAAAACATGAAGGAGAAACAGAGAAGTGACAGAGGCTTTAAAGCTGCATGCATCCTTGTTGTTATATATCAAGGTGGAGACTAAAACGCCAGGACTTCCTGGACAGAGCAGCCTTCCTCATGCGTCACTTTGTGAAACTTCTGCTGTTTCTTTTCTGTTAAACAGCTGACAAATCTTTGACGCCCCGTTGAGCAGCATGCATCAGAGCTGGAGGACACAATTTGGTGTTATCTTTACAGCACAAAAGCCTGCTGAGCTTCAGACAGTATGCAAATGATGAGCTTTGTTATCAGTTAATTAACTCGATGTCACTGAGCGCACATTATATGACACTCTGAACCACACAATAGGATGCTTTTCTCTCTGTAATACCATGACACACTGTCACCCCACGATATGCACCAGGAGCGTAAAAATCATCCTACAGAAGGATGTTTTTGATGTGTGAGCGCGTGTGTGAGTGTGCACGTGACTCCTTTATAATTCATGTGTCAGACACTGTCATCCTGTCTGACGCCTTTGTCTTTTGAAATTCACCCTGTTTACAGTTTACCAAGATGACAAATGGAGGGCAAAGAGGTGAGACAGAGGGTGAGGGTGGGGGACAGAGAGCCAGACAGACAGGCAGTGGTGCAGAAGAGAATGCTGGGTAAAAAGGGACAAAAGATAGGACAGTACAGGCAAATTCCTACACACCAGCCCCCCCAAAGTCTGCTGGAATGTAAGGGGGAAAACATGGGGGGTTGGGGGGGGGGTACGTACGATACTGTGTGTTTGTGCGGGAGGGTCAGTGAGCGTATGTATTTGAATCCTTTTAAAATAGGTCAGGTATTAAATATGAAATATTCATCCATAAATCATGACCAGACAACACACCAGTTTAACCCGAGGCCTTGATCAGCTTTGCTCTATTTAAATCCCCTGATCACACACACACACACACACACACACACGCATGCATACCTACACATACACGAGCCTACAGAGGGCTTGTCATCCTTTCACGTGAACGCAGGTCCTATCAAAATTCAAAACCTCCCAGTAATCCCTGCCACTCACGTGTTGCCGTCAGAAGCAGATGCCACTGGCAGGTAGTTTGTCATATTGCAACAGAGTGAAGCAAGGACAAACACAAACACACACATAAATACACAGTCTATTTCCGTTTAACAGCTCAGCTCTGACACACAAATGTCAGCCTTCTGATGTATGACTCATAAGCTGCTTCTTTATTGGCTAGAATGGAGGAGGCTGCTGGACTCTACATTTCTGTCCAATCAGATCAAAGCCTCTACAGGCTGGAGCAACTAGACAGTAAAGTACATGACCCACCGGAGAAGGAACAGCACAGTTTAATGGACAAACCACTGGGAGAGTTGTCCTACTTTGTATCTACCTGCAAGAGTGCATCAAACATGGCAAGACCTCCAAGATTCAGGAAAAAGACAAGTCAGATCATGCAAAATGCTGCGAGGGTATCAGTTTCTCCTCCACACAGAGATTGTGTGTGACATTAGCTTAGGATGCAGAGGTGTGACTGAGTTTAAAAATAGACACCACGTGACTGTGCTCCCTTTAAGTAGATATAAGCAGAGCTCTTTAAACTTCTCACTGCTAATCCTCAGTAAGCCTGCCCTCACACTTTCTGTCTGCCGACCTCACAGTCACTCCGGCTTTCCTTTGCCCCTGTGTGTGTGTGTGTGTGTGTGTGTGTGTGTGGGTGGGTGTGTGTGTACCTGTCTTGCCACTTTGCGGGCTTCCCAGTAGGGTTTGGAGTCATCCACAGCTCGTCCGATCCTCTTCACCTGCTCGTCCAGCTTCACTGTTGCTTCTACCAGCACTGCTCGAAACCGCTGACGGCAGTCCTGCACACATGCAAACAGATGTCAGAAATGAGCATCTGAACTTATTATGTGAAACTGTGAGCACATTGTTCATCGCTCATTGCTCATTGTGAACATGTTCGCATGTTGACGTTAGCATTTAGCTCAGAGCACCACCGTGTCATTAGTGTGGCTGTGTTTTCCCTTGTGTGTAATATTTTAAGTCACAATTTGACCCTCATGGATAGTCCTGTTCTGTTGGCCCTGATAAATTTGGCCTTGTGCCTCCAAAGCAGCTCAAATCAAGTCTTGGCTGAACTAATACCCAAATACAAGAACATGCATTACCACGCACAGCTGTGCACAGCTGTACAGTATCTCAGTCATGGCTTTTTGTTGCAATGGTTGCTTTTACCCGCAGTGCTGATGAGCTGCTATGCATTCATTGGTGGTGAACTGATGAATATTCGTGAGTTACGATAAAAGTCATGGCATCTGTGTGTGTGTGTGTGTGTGTGTGTGTGTGTGTGTGTGTGTGTGTGTGTGTGTGTGTGTGTGTGTTTGTGTGTGTGTGTGTGTGTGTGTGTGTGTACATTCTTTACCATAAAGGCCAAAGTGACACTGACAGTACATTTATTATTCATAGATATGATCTGTCATGGAATCTATCAGACAGGTTTACTGACGCCGGCCACCTGTTTGTATGTTTGTCAATGTGTGTGTCTGTGTGTAGTTGTCAACTATCTCTGAGAGCACCAGTTTGAGTTTTGGATCGTATGTGTGAGGACATTTTGGCCAGTTCTCACTATTTTCTACATTCCCTCAAAGTCTTCAGGCTTGGTTTCAGGGTTGAGGTTTAGGTTTTAGGTTTGGTTTAGTTTGGGGTTAGGTTGAGGATAACCTCCAGCTGATCTAAAATGTTGCAGCCAGAGCACTGACAGGAACTATAACGACAGAGATCATATTTCTCCCATATTAGCATCGCTTCATTGCCTACAATGACCCTCATTTCCTTTACTACCATTGCATATCCCTAACTTTATATCTTCTTTCGCCCTCTCTCTAGTTTGTGTTTGTCTTCTCTGCAGGTATCTCTGGCTGCAGAGCTACAGGTTTCTGCTCCTGGCCTCCCTGAAATGGCCAGCGTTGTGTGGTTTCTTACTGTTGAAAGAGAGTGCTTTTCTTTCAGACTGTCACCAAAGAGTAGCTCAAGGGGAATCGTTTGGAAATTGTAAGGTATTCCCCCTTATTATGTTAAGTGCCCTGAGACGACTTATGCTGTAAATTGGCACTAAATGAATAAAACGGACGCAAATTGAATTAGCGGTTAAGGCAAGGGGCTTGGGAATGCATTATGTCAATGACTGAAAACCCTACAAACACAAAAACAAGAAGAACTGACATGAATGGTGTATATGTGTGCGTGTGTGTGTGTATGTGCATGGGGCTTTTCTTAAACTACACCCCCTCCCTATCCAATTCCCCACTGTTCATTTGGAGAGTCTGCCATGTTAAGGGCTGTAACAAGTGAGTAGAAATAGGTTATAAAACCTTCCAACAGTGAGTCTACATCGATGCTGACTTAGACTGTGTCCACAATAATACATACAAAACAACAACTTTCCCGTTCAGACGAGTGTTTTAGAATTGTTTCAGAAATAATCCCTGTCTATAGTAACTCGCCTGAAAACATAAATCCCATGACTGTTCATCTACGCTGGTCATGCACATACCAGCGTGAAGAAGAAGCAGAAGAATGGTTGGTTAGTTGTAGAGGTAACAGGGGTGTGATAAATCAGAGTGTCTGAGAAATCGGAACAGTGGTAGGTCTGTATTGACTGATCTAAAACTGCATTTGCTTGTGGCCAAAAAGCCAAAACAAAAAGAAAAAGTATAGTTCTAAAAATGTACCCATAGATATGTGAACAAGGCCTTACTAGCATCATGCAACACCATGTTGTGTTTGTCATGAAACAAACTGTACAAATATAACTTCTGAACAGCTACCTGCTAACTTAAAAGTAGTAAAGTCTAGAAAACGGTAGTCTTGCATAGTTAGACTATTCTCTGCACTGTGTAGAATGGTCTAGCTGCATTTCATTATATTTCTACTATGGATGAAAAAAATGTTAAGATGTGTTTGCAGTTCTTCGTTTTCACTGAAAGTAGTGATGGAGGAATTGTTCTGTTTGGAAAAAAAAGCAGGGCTGCCTTATTGCACAATCCAAACCTTCAGCAAAGCCTGATTCAGCGTGCAGGTTGTCGCTCAGAAGTCGTTGTTCTTGTTTCCCCAAGTGACCGATTTTCAAAACAGCAACACATATACAGCGGAAAGAGAGGAAAAAGCTGTTGCAAAAAAGTAGCCAGTGGCATAAAACGCAAAATAAGTGATTGTGTAAGTATTAACACCCTTAAAGTGACTCATCCATTCCAATACAGGTACAGCACGTTTATGCTAGAAGTTACACAACTAGTGAAATGCAGATCATGAGTGCAGTGAATGTGTCTTAAGTGAGTGAAGTATGACGACACCTGTATCTGGAAGCTCCAATCACTGGTGAATCAGTGCTGCTGGTTATGACTACACCATAATAAGAAAACAACACCAAGCAACTCAGTGGAAACGTCATTGAAAAAACAAAAGTAAAAGGATAGATATAAGAAAATTTCCAAGTCACTTTGACAAGAAAGAGTCTTTTCTTGTAAAGTCAGATAACTTTGACCATGATACAATGTTGAAGAGTAAAAAAAGGGAAAATTCCAAGAAGGGTGAATACTTTATTAGGCAGTTTACCTGAATCTACGTCTGGTTGTCAGAAAAAGAAAACTGCAGATGTGTTCATTGGATTGTAAAGTGTTCTATGCTACAGAAACTGTTGTGAGAAAATTAAGAAGTGTATCAGAGTCAAAAACGGGGAGATGTTTACAAGACGTTTTCTCCATGTGTTTCTACCGGAGAAAAGTTAATCTTGTAGCTTGCCGCTGGATATATTTTATACCTTCCACCTTACAAAGGGTGCTCCATCCAGCTGTGAGTGTGACTACAAACAGAGTTCCACTCCATGTCAGAGTGGGAGTGGGGAGGGTCTTTTTTGAGAGAGGGTCCTCTATGTCTTGTAATTTGCAGAATGGGGGTTTGAAAGGCGGCGGCACCTGCATCCTGTTCACAGCACTGACGGAGGAGAAAAGAGTGCTTGAAGAGGGAAAAGGGAGAGGGTGCTACAGGAAGCGTACGTCCTGTGATATCATAATGCTTCCTGACGTCTTCCTGCAGTGACACAGCAAACAATCCAGGATTTAAATCCAGTAAAAGCACTGCTCATATATTGTAGCCGGTTCTTGACGGCACACGCTCTTGGCTAGGAGGTTTCTGTGGATTATTCCAACACACATGAATACATGCGGTCTTCCCTCTCTGCCAGGGGCACACGAGGGCTTTAGCATTGCGTTGGCAGAGTCAAGACCAGAATCTGAGCTTGGATTTAACCTCACTGCCTGAACTTCTCCTGAATCCAGTGAATCTACAGCACATCATCCTGAATCAACCCCAGGCTTTGCTGGAAAACAGCCGGCAGCCTGCCAGCGACACTTTCCACATTCCTCAGCTCCTTACTTTCATTTTGCTTCCTGATGAATCGCCTTCTCTCTTTTTCTGTTTGTTCAAGTCTGCGTGTTTATTTATAGGGTATCAATCACCTCACTGACACAGACGCTTCATGAAAACATTCCCACAGCAGTGAGAAAGTGAGTTTTCCAATGAACAATAAACAGCAGTAGATATCAGACAGGTTCAGAAATAATCATGTTTTATAACAGCTGTCCCATAGTTAGCCTGAAAATGTGAATCAAATAAAATGGTACAAATCTGAGCCACTCGTTCTGTCTTTGTCTCTGCTGTTCTGCTTCTTCCAGCTCTGGTTTGTGGAGTGTGGATGTGAGTGCAGGTCTAATGAGAAACAGAAGAGGCCTGCTCCGAGGAAAAGAAAAACTGCGGCCTAGCTCTGGAATGTTTTTGGTTTTTGCTGAACAGTAACCTAACTAGCGCACTTTCGAATGCAAACAAGCGCTTTAAAAACACATTTCCATGTACCATTCATCTTTCCACAGTTCCTCTCTTGATTTTGAAACATTTTTCCTCTTTAAAACTGTTTGATTTGTGTTTTTAAAGGAAGCCTGAGGAAGTTGCAGGGGAACGACGGAAGTACTTGGGATTTAGTCTGCTCCGAATGTGCCATTCATATATTATATTTAACATTCGGACTGCAGTTATGCGTCTTGTAGCGCTGAGTGGTTATACAGTGCAGCTGTATTTTGCAGGAGCAGCAGCTTCAGTTTTTCCACATTTTCCCTCAAAAGCAGCTCAGTCATTTAGGAAATTTCCATCTTTGCAAAACAATCCACGTGAAGCGTTTTCAAAGCAAGCACCTCGTTGCCAAGCAAATCCCTGAAACACACAAAACCCTTTCTGGAAACAAGACAGGATTTCTCACTTGTTTATGGTAAAACGTCAGATTTGAAGTCTGAAAAGTGAGAATTAGTGGCTCTGTGAGATACTGGAAGTGTTTACCCCAGCAGGCAGGGGCAATAATGATAATAATGCTGGTAATTGGTCTTACCTCCAGCTCACTCTCCCAGCGGTTAATGTCATCTGTAGACTGGTTCAACTTCTCCAGCTCTCCCTGTTTACAGACAACATGGCAGGGATGGGATGACAGGGGGAGGGAGGACTGTGCTTAAATCAGACATTGAGGTTAAACTCTGACTTCTGTTTACTGAATTACTGAGCCTGAAAGAACAAGCACCTTTGAAGCACATCTCTTCCTGAACATACTGGAGCATTTCACTGCATTCACCTCACAGTTACTTATTTTAACTGGGTTGTTATATTATGGTATTAACAATAAAGTAGTATTTTATCCGGCTTGTTCAAGAAGTATCGAGGTTAACATTTTAACAATAATCCAAACAATCTGACAATTTTCAGTTTTCATCTCAATGTCACTTCACTGGTTGCCACATCTGGACCCATTCTGACCCCGTCTCACCTGGATTCTGGGATCCACCTCTTCTTCCTCTTCGGCACACTGCAGGTCATCCTCACAGTTATTCCCGTTTGGTTCCATTCTCACAATATCTTGGCAAAGAAATGAGAGTCCTCACAGTTAACAAAGCCCGACCCCCGGGGTGCTGGGCAGGCAGAGGTGTCCGGCAGTGATCCGCCCTCTCTAACCTTTACGCAGAGCGCAGCGCATTGCTCCAGACTGCTGAAGGGTTCCGGTGGAGGCGGATAAAGCAGAGCAGTCAGTCCGGTGTCTGCAGAGACGCGCGTCCTGCCGCACGGAGATCCAGCGCGCTCTGTTGAAGGATCACCACCACCTCAGGGATCGACCACAGAGAAACTGTGGGAGAAGAAAAAGTAAAATGACCTATATTCATCAATAGAACTGCTTCGGCTTTGAATTTTCAAAATAAAAGCGTCATACAGCGCAACGTTTGGCTGAATAAGGCCATATAGTCCTCCACTCCAAAATGTGCTTTGTTCGATGTTACTTTGCTTGTGTTTGGGTTTTATTGTAGGGAATCGTACATGTTCAGTCTGACACTAGTGGACGGATTTCAAATTCACCTGCTGAAAGAGGAAAATTTCTCTGAACTCACCTTGAAACATTAAAGCCTCACTGAAAACAAGACCCAGTTAATCGTCGTGGCTCAGTCACAGCTCTCATGTAGTCCCAAATATTTCCAGCGAACAGGTTTAGTTTTTCATGTTGAATTTATACATCACACACAGACCTTGTAATATCTTAAATTCACAAATGAAGTCTATATATTGTTAACAATTTTAACCGCAATTTCTCTATGTAAGCCCAGTTTTAGCCCAAACGTTATTGGATCTTTTTGTGACTATAACAACTACTATTGTGTAGAAGTACTCAATATAAAATATAAAATGATTATTTGACTGGCCTAAAGGCTAGCTATAGTTAGTCAGAGATATTCTGGGCTAGATGACGACCAGGCACTGACAGAATCTGTTGAGCTAACTATAGCCCACTTTCATTGCATTCAATTTATTTTTCACATTATAGTAGTATAGTAGTACAAATACCTCTGTGTAAATTACACACTTTTAGCATATGTGCATAGCTGCTGAGAATGATGCTGAACCAATGGCTAGGTGTGATTTAGACATCTGCTAAACTTGCTTTTGAATCAAATTTAACATGATAATATGAAAATGTACCATGTCGTCATGTTTTAGATGTCAGATTGGTGGAATATTGATCAGTTGCTCAGTTTGGAGGCCAGTTGTGGAACATTTACAAATGTGATGGGGAAAACTGAGGCCTGCATTGTACACACAATGAGAGTAGACTCTCAGTGAAGTCAGAGACATTGAGTTATATGTAACACTTGCTCAGGACATACAGAACACTGATATGCAGGTGAGCAGGACAAGGCAAAAGCCTGATCTCATGTATCATAGCAAGCCTTAACAAAAGGCCAATGTGAAAATGACACTCATATGCTGAACAGTGTTTTTGTGGAATGTGTGTTTTTGTGCTGTCCTGTCAATGTAAACCAAGTAGAATGGTGCTGTGGAAAAGAATTTCCCCACAGGAACAATAAAGTCTAAGTCTAAAAATCATGTGCATATTCTGGAGTCTACTATTTCAAACTAGCTATCACTTCATTCAAAAAATAAATGAATGACAACATATGATTTACAGTAATTCATTAGTCTTTCAGAAGTGCAGATGGTTTCCCACTACGTAATTTTGACTTATAAATGTGGATTGTGTTAATCATACATTTAAAAAAAAAAGGTTTACATTGATTTGATTTGCGGTCATTTCAAAACATTTTGGCCCAATTTTTGACTTACATGCTTGATCTGTGGATAGTTTTTGTTGTTCTGGCATTATGAACGAATCAATCTGCCTATTATAATTTCTAATACTGTCTCTATGTAGTTGTTTTATGATATTTATGTCTGTTGTGGAAAAACCAAGGGACAAAAAATACTTATGGTAAGAATTAAATATAACATTACTCACTGTGTTTATTTATTTTTTTGCTCAGTATAATATTTTTAAAAACCCAAATCAATTGTTTTCGCCAACAGTATCCTTTTATTTTGAAATTTCACCCTCATATTTTCTGTACTTTTCAGATCTACCTTCTTGGTGCTTGACGGAGCTCCACTGTGGAGGTTTCTCTGGTTTCATTCGCCCTCTGGTGGTGAGGACTCCAGGGACCAGGGAGGGTCAGGCTGGAGGATAATGGCTGCGAGCTGGATTCATGTAAACACTGTGGCCTGAGTGTTTGTCAGGAAAGCGGTTCCCAGTAGGATGTTGTCCAGATGCCCTTAGAGTTTTGAAGGGCTGTATGGAAATAAAACAAAAAATAAAGATAGTTTTCTTGGAGTCAGTCAACAAATTTGGCAGATCATATTAATGTGAACCTGTCAGAATTATACTTCATTATAGAAAAATGACCAGTGGACCTATATACAGTCTATTAAACCCCAATGGTTAGATTTGAACAATCCTCAGGCTGTGTTTTATCCTTATATATTCGTCAGGACGTCCCTAGCACAAGGTCAAACAGACTGACTGTAAATTCTCAGAACCTTCACTCATATCTGGTGACCTTTATCAGCTGGCACAGATTATTTTTACACTGAACAATCACCACAGCTCCAAATCCTGAATCCACAACCCTGAACCACTGCATATGCGTTGCATAACTGTTAATATTTTCATTCTAGCAATGTTGTTCTCTGCTCCGTTGTCCACCAATCCCATGTACACTACCGTTCAAAAGCTTGTTTCATGTTTTCCATGAAAACTCACACTTTTATTTATGTACTAACACAATTGCACAAGGATTTTCTAATCATCAATGAGCCTTTCAACACCATTAGCTAACACAATGTAGCATTAGAACACAGGAGTGATGGTTGCTGGAAATGTTCCTCTGTACCTCTATGTAGATATTCCATTTAAAATCAGCTGTTTCCAGCTAGAATAGTCATTTACCACATTAACAATGTCTAGACTGTATTTCTGATTAATTTAATGTTATCTTCATTGAAAAAAATTGCCTTTCTTTCAATAGCAAGGACAATTCTAAGTGAGCCCAAACTGTTCAACAGTAGTGTACATAAAGTGCAAATAAACTTGCTTTTATTGTCAATAGTTCCATTGATTTCTGTTTTATCAGAATCTGCAGAATTTGTACTTAACTTTTGGTTCACTTTTAAACAAGGTCGTACACACATCTACAGCTGCAGCTATTCTCCTTTCTTTAGCCTTTGTTTAAATGCACGTGTTTATTGAGCAACTGGAGTCAGATTGCTATGTTTACACATACCGTACATGGCGAAAAAAAATCTCTAATTCTGATTTTAAGTTTAGAGGTTGATAGATAAAACAAATTATAATATATTGGATGCTGAATGTGGGTTTTTTTGTGCATGTGAGTGATTTGATGTGCAGATTGTTTAATTTTCTTGCAGATTATGTCATGGAAGCGCTGGTTTTAGTTCTCATTTGCTGGTTTTACTGGGCTCAGCATTGACAATTCCAATGAAAAGACAAAACAAAAGTACTGCCTAAGACTTAAAATCATATATCTTATTCCTTTAAGTCCCATTGTTGGTTTTATGGGTTTAATCCCCAGCTATGCCAGAGGCTGCCAAATGAGTGAATGGGCCCAATTTTTGTTTTACTCTTCTGTTAACATTGTAAAACATTGTGAAGAACAATGTATGAAAATGTGAAATACTGACTGACGACGTGATTTTACACATCAATACATCTCCATTATTTTGAACTGACAGCTGCAGGTTTGTCATCAATGGCTGTTTTGCTTCATTCGTTATAAATTTGATTTTTCACAGAACCAAAGTATTTTAATTTGGATTTAATTAACTGCACTGTGTGGAAATTGTTGACATAATCAGGTTTAGTAAATTATAACAATGAAACCCAATTAAGGCAAACAAAATGCCACATATTTAACCCTTAGATGCACGAGTGATTGGACCTACACTCTTCCATAAGTGGGTCAAAAATGACCTGCATAAGAATCAATGCGTTTTTATGGCATTTTTTTGTCATTTTGGTTAAGAATAATCATCTCTATAATTTGTTTATATTCTATTTTTGTCCACACAAGAACGATTTCATGTTTGAAATATTTATTTTTCACTTTATAACAGATTTTGAACATTCTGATAATTCAAAAAGAACAATATTACACAGAACAGCAATAGAAGAATGTCATCATCCATTTAGTTGACATTTCTCCACTCTTTTCCTCCAGCTGTTGCTGCTCTCCGTCCCTCCAAGTTTGTGCATCACTTCTTTGATATTATCTGTGATAAAGAGCTTGGGGTAGTAATACAAATATTACAGTTTCTTTAAAAGTATAAAAGGGGAGTTAAACATTTAAATGGAATGCTGTCAAAAACATGTTTTTTGAGGTATAGCTGGATTATGAAGTGATAAAAATTTTTCATTACAGAGATATTGCAAGAGAACGACCTCATCAGGTTATTTTTGACCCACTTATACATCAAAGTGTTAAGTCAGTTAACCCTTTGATGCACAACATGGGTGAAAAGTGACCCAAAACCAATGGAAAATGAGTATCTCCTGACCCACGCTGCGCATCAAAGGGTGACGCTGGAACTACAAGGTGTGGTTTAAATGATCTTCCTAAATACAGCTAACAGAGGTCCAACAGTTCATTTCTATTTACATAAGTGAGTTCAGCTGGTGTACCGACATATCTCCATGTTGGTATCAATCAACACATTAAATTAAGACAAAAGAAACAGCATGATGTTGGATTTATGTTGGTCAGTTTAGTTAGCTGAACACAGATCTGTTAATTAGGTCTAATTTGACCAGATCATGTTGAAATTATTCCATGCAGTCTTGTTGTAGTTATTGCCACATTAATAATATTATTAAATGAGATCTAACGCAACTCAGTTTAGTGGAAATTGTTGACATAACTATTCAGTAAATCCAACACTTTATTCTTTGAGTGCAGGATTACTGTTACCATGGTAATGCCGTCACCTATTGCATGTTGTGCAGAGACAGTCTGTCAGTAATTCGGTCTCCTGCAGGTTGAAACGCCGCAGTAGAGTCTGACAGTGAGAAAGTTGGGGGTAGGCCTATAGCGCCTCAGACATGGACGGCTGCCCGGCTTCACTATTCGTCATCGCGTTTTTTCCAGCGTCCTCCTGCGTATGCATGTATGCGACCGACGGGCTGATTTCATAACGTGAGGAGGAAGAGAGGAATGGGGCTTTGAGCTCGGATCAGCAGCAGCAGACCCCGGCAGGCTCCGTGCACCACCGCTGATCTGTCTCCTCCCGGGCCATGCAGAAGGTGCAGTAGAGGAGATGCGGTAGTTGGAGGCTGCTGATGCTGCGGTCCGATCAGCTGTTTTTTGCGTCTTGAGCATCATCGCCGCGACGGCCACAGAGATAGAGATCAAGCTCCTGGAAGCCAGGGACACCGCAGAGCGGATCGCAGAGGATGGAGTTCAAGCATCTGGTGGAGGCGGCGGAGAAGTGGTGCTCCGGTAACCCGTTCGACCTCATCTTCGCCGAGGAGGACGACGAGAGGCGGCTGGACTTTTACGCAGAGCCCGGCGTCTCCTTCTACGTGCTGTGTCCCGGCGGCACCGACAGCTTTGTAAGTGAGGGCCTCGAGCTGCGTGTGTGTGTGTGTTTGTGTGTGTGTGGGTTCTTGTAGGTGTGTCGAGGCTGGGCTGGAGGTGGGGTTGTCCCGGTTGGTCCCGGTTTTCAGGCTGATGGACGTGGGAGGGGGGAGGTGGAGGGGGGCTTTGGGCGACGAGCACAGGGGATGATGTCATTTCGGTTCTGGTGGACTCCCCCCTTCTCTGGATGTGTCGATGCTGTGTTTTTTTTCCTTCCTTCCCTCCATTACGATCAGCTGCGATAACCCTCTGAACCAGGCCAACAGAACCAGGCCCGGACCTTTCAAAGTAAGAGCCCCACATACCTTCATGCTGGATTTAGAGCACTGCATTTCAAAATAAACATCACAACAACAACTATATCTGTTGAGATTTAGGCAGAAACGTCTTCATTCTCCATAAAATATAAATGTAATTATTAAAAACTATATGTGCAGACATTTTATCAGAAATTTGGTTTATTCTACTTGGCATAAAAAAATAACTATATCAGTGGAGATTTAAGCAGAAAATGGTTTGTTTTTCTTGAAATAAACATAAAAATATGAACTACATCTGTTGATATTTAGGCAGAAAATGGTTCATTCTATTGAAAAATATATTTATGTTTTGAAAACTATATGTGTGGATATTTTATCAGAAATTTGGTTTATTCTCATTGGGATTAAAAAAAAAATAACTACATCAGTGACGATTTAAGCAGAAAATCATTTGTTCTTCTTTAAACAAACATAAAAAAATTATAACTATATCTGTGAGGATTTAAGCAAAAATATTTACATATGTGGAAATTTAAGCATAAAATAGTGTTTTCTCCTTGAAATAAACATTAAAATAATAACTATATATGTGGAGACTAAAGCAGAATTTAGTTGCTTCTCTTTGAAATAAAAATTAGAATAACTATATTAGAAGATTTAAGCAGAAAATTGTTTATTCTCTTTGAAATCAGATTTAAATTTTTAAAACTATATCAGTGGAACTTAAGGCAGAAATGTACTTATTCTCGTTTCAATAAAAAGTTTGAGTATTAACTATATATGTTTAGACTTAAGTAGAAATATGTTTATTCTTCTTGAATTTCATTTTTATGACATTTTATTATTTCTCAACATGAAAGCTGGTGTTTTACTGCCATAAATGGTAAAATGTTCCTGCTGAGACATTTCTCTCCACAGCTGATCCCCTGGTCTGTAGACATGCAGCAAATAAATAGCGACTTATTTTATTATTGTTACCGTTTTCTGCACTGATGCACTTTATCTCAGCTAAACTGCACTCTTAAAAACCAACTATTTATCTAGAAAAGTAAACTCTGCGAATTAGAAATTTTTCCCTTTAAATTCATTGCAGTAATTGCTCTGTTTATGTTATCATCTGTGCAGAAATATACAATTTTAATCAATCATCCTCATATTTAATGTATTTTCCCTCAAACAGTCACATGTAAAAGGCCTAAATACCATCAAAATCACATTTAAAACACCAACTGTTTTGTAATTTTTGAACAAAAACTGCATGAAATCCACTAAGCCACACTGTCCTGTAACCACCCTATAGAGTTCAGTGTCTTCATGGCAGTTCCAGCACTACTCTGATCAGCCACAGACTGTGGTGCAGTGGTGTAGTGAGTCCTAAAGCCCCAGAGGCCAGACCCGCCCTCCTCCTCCTCCTCCTCCTCCTCCTCCTGCCCAGTGACAGGGGCTAACAGGGCGGAGAGCAGATGGAGATGACCCAGGAGCCAGGGCGTCTGTTCACTCAATAACACATTATGTCACGCAGACTCGTGTTGTGCGTTTGCAGGCCTCGTCTGGACTGGACTGCAGATCAGCACTGCTGTAGCAGGGGTTTTCCATGACTGCTCATAAAAAAATAAAAAAAACAGTTAAATGCACATGCAAATTCTGCACTATCAATCCCTCTTAGTGAGAATGTTGTCACAAAAGAGCATAATGGAGAGTTTAATCTCACAGCCAATCACACAAGACCCAGGTATTTAAATATATCATGTGATTCGTTGTCTCCAAGCACCGACTGCTCCATCTTCCTCCCTTTGCGTTCGTTTTATCTCCCTCTCAGCTCTCAGTTTTCTCTGGATTTCTAATCTAATGCTCCTAAACTGTTGTGAACTTATAAGCGCACACATACACACACACACACACACACACAGTCGTCCGTCTGCTATACCCTCTCAAAGCAGCTAGAATAACTCTTTGTCTCTCTGCTGGACTCTTGAGATCCAGTTACTCTGATTCGATCAATACTGCTATCAGCAGGAGGTCTCACATGTTGTCTCTCTTACACACACACACACACACACACACACACACACACACACACACACACACACACACACACACACACACACACACACACACACAATCATACACCCACACATACAGTCACACACACACACACACTCCTTGCCAGTTTATCTTGTTTTTCCCAAATCTGAGGACATCCAGAGCATCACCTTAACAACTAGAGGGCGCTGTGAGATCAGGTCAACCATAACAGAAGTGCTGCTGCGTTCCACTGTCTCCAGCTCTGTGATTTCTCTCTGTTTTGGTAGATTTCAGCCTCCCGGGTCGTGTGATGCAGTGTTCCACTGTTAAAAACACAGCATAATTGAATTTGCCATGTGGCCATGTTACCCTGCTAGAAGGGTTCCATCAGCATCAAGCTGGAACAACCACCCCACGATACAGTCACAGCTGAGGCTGTCTTTACCTCTGTCTGCATCACTGTCACTTTTTTTTAAACACCAGGCTGTTTCAAGCCTTTTCCCACGAGTCCTTAAAATCTCACATGTATGTGTCTTTATACATCATGAAACCAATGTTTAATTTTCATGAATTTTCTCATTAACATTGGTGCAAACAAAACATTTTAAATGAGATTTTAAGGGTTGAAATAAGAGATAAAGCTTTTAACTATATCAAGGCATTGATTGTGATAGATTGCTTGCACAATTTACAGCGTTTAAGGTGTAAAAACACCTTGAAATTACGTATGACAACCATTTACATCTCAAGAAGACCCTCAGTTCTCAGTTAGGGTATAAATGTAAGGATTGGTTTCTTGAGTGTGCATCTAATCCAGTAAAAATAGACTGCAGTTTACTGAATAATCTGTTAATGATTCCCATGTTTGGCATGAAACAGGTCATTTTCACTGTCACTGAACAACTCGTGTCTCTTTAAGGTTAAAGTTAAGAAACTGTTTTTCATGCTTTGGGAGTGAAATTGTGGCGTTTTGCAAGCTTTAAATCTGAGCTGTAAATACTTGAATATTACTGTTATATAAATCTATATGTACATAAATATCTGCAAATATTGCTAATTTTCCTCTGAAAACATTTCTATTTCACTATAAATGTCATGGCCTTACATGCTGGCTTACCCAACCAAAAAACCCTCTCGGCTACAAATAAAATCGTCTTTTGTTTCACACCTGCTGCTTGTTTTCTCCCCCACTAGACACCACTAATAGCATTACCTAATACATCACCTAGCAGCTTGGCCTTTAGACTCCAATTAAACACTGAACAGGTAGAAACGCTCCAGTGGCCTATCCCGGTGTTTATCAAACAATTCCTGTAAGAGGTTTTAGGTGGCTGATAGCTTCTACTGATGAGGAAGTTGACTTTTATCCAGGAGGAATTACAGTTTACCAATATTTAATGATGTTTTATGGACCAGAACTGCACTACTTTTATATTTCCTTATCAGAGCCAGAGAGCTGAAGCTCAGGCTATAAACAGATCATTTTGTCAGACTACTCAGGTGTTGTGGGATAAAAGAGTGGTGTATAGTGTGCTTGAAGACTTGATTTGTTTTGTTCTTTAGCAAACACTTAACGATAAAATCTTGAATGAGGAACTGTCATTCACTAACTAATGGTACACACACACTTAAAACATAAACAGTTTGAATAAGGGTGATTCAGTTATGTGGTGATAATGTTTTCTTTTTATCAACACAGTGTAATGGACCACCTTTCTCGAGGGCAATAAAACAATAACTAAAGCAGATAACGTTGATCTAAGGGGATTTCCTAGACGTCTCATCTTAAAACACGTAACAGAATCTGTTCTGTAGTCTTTGATTCTAATTTTTACATATACACTTAAAAAAAATCCCAAAGAAAATTATGAAAATCTGGCAGCAATGGTGCTGGAAAAAATATGTTAAAAATGATGCAAACAACAACAACAACAAAAAAAAAACAACTGCAAATGCAGTGACAGATATTTGTAAAATAATGTTATTTAAGCTCATTTAAATGCAGTGAAACTGTGTAATTTTATGAATAAACACTGTAGAAAAAAATGACATTTTTAATTCTTGTTTTGGACATTATGTGTAGTTCTGGCCTGTTTTTACTCCACCAAGGAGGCAGAATTATCTGACAATCGGTGTTGGTTTGTCTGTCTGTCTGTCTGTCTGTTAGCAACATTACTCAAAAACAGACCAACAGATTTGGATCAAATTTCCAGGGAAGGTCAGAAATGACACAAGGACCAATTGATTAGATTTTGGCAGTGATGCAACTTATAGTCTGGATGCAAAGATTTGTTAAAGATTTCTGTATCATTGCGAGATAGAGGCACAGCGTCACTGTAACGATGACAAGTGAACACTGCGTCAGCTACCTGCTGATGATCACATGATTGTGATCCTACTACAAATCCACCGCTGTGGACCACAAGTTTTTGTAAAGATCCATCGGAAATCGTACAACTGAGCAACCTTGCCGGAGTACTGCGACTCTCCGAGTGCTATTCTAGTTATTTAATGGATTTTATTTTATTATTTATTTTATTTATATTTTTTTCTTTCATTTTACTAGCTATCACTTGCAATCTGTAAAATAGCATCAAATTCTTCCAAAAACATGCTTTTTTTTTTTACAGTGTAGCATTTCACTATGAGCCAGCTTACTGTTATAGTTTTGTGTCACCCATGTTTGTGTTACTTTCATTTTTTTGCCTGCTGTATTTGTCCTTCAACAAAGGTCTCTTTATCACATTTAATTGCTTTGTTCTAGTTTTTTTCTTGCGTCACTCAGACCACAGATTTACTCATAAACTAAGTTCTCTGTCACTGTGTAGCCCACATGAAGCTGCACCAGTGGAGGAAGTGCAGCAGCGTTACATCATGTGCTCTATTGTGTTAAAGCTGCATATAAATGAATTTCCTTGATCACACTTCATGCCTTGTTTCCGCTGTGCCTGCTCAGAAAGATGTTAATAATCTTCATGTTTATGTGCAGCATGTGTGGAGCGAGAGCGAGGACTGCCTTCCCTTCCTCCAGCTGGCCCAGGACTACATCTCCTCCTGCGGGAAGAAGACTCTGCTGGAGGTGCTGGAGAAGGTCTTCACGTCCTTCAGGCCTGTAAGGAAACAAAAGCAGTGGCGCTGTGGGAGTCACAGTTTACTTTATAACACGGTGCATCAGCTGCAGCACATGAGATCTGCTTGCTGTGTTGAAGCCTGTTACAGCCCTGAAACATTCTGTTCTCTCTGCTACGAGCGAAACATCGTGTCCAGCTACACTCGGATAGCTGATGATACAAACCGCGAGCAGGATACAGACAACAGTTCAAGGCCTCAAATGAATTTGTAGAATATTCACATCTAGGAGGATTTTTTTCTTTTTTCTCTTTATGCAACCTCAACTCTAGTGACTGATTTACTCTGCCTGATACTTTTGGTGAACAAAATAAACTGTAACCAGTTGTACCAATTCTTTAAACTTAAAGTAGGTTATAACAAAACAGAATCCCTTTATTTCTTTAACCAAAGTCCCATTTTTCAAGCCATCAAAACGATAAAATGAAGGTAGTGTTAGTGACAAAAGAATAATCAAGAGATTACCAGTGAAAGCTTTTTACGGGGTAAAGATTTATTAATTGAAAAGAAACATTCAGTGATGCTAGTAGTCCATTAACACTCCTTAATGATTTATAATTGATTGATTTATTCAATAATTAGTCACAAATTTCTGCCTCCAAATCTGCATCTTAGTTGAAAACTAAACTCCTTTTCTAAGTGATGTTCTCCAACTCCAGTGGTTAAATGTTTTATATCTTAAAATATAATACTGAACAAAATGTCTTTAAACTATTATTAACTCATACCAGAAGGTATTCTAGACTCCTAATAAAAAGCGTCACATATCAATCATAGTCGACTGCTTTGTTATATACATGATTTCATACTTATATCTGTAAATTAAAGAGAAGAACCGGTTAAAATGTACTGAAGTTGCTGAACTTCAGAAACGTAAAAATATTTTTAGGTTTATTTTTTTCAGCTACTAGCTAAATGATACAAAATCTGCCCACTTGACAACTGTATGACGACAAGAGTCTGCTTTCTGGGAATCAGGACTTCAATAAACCGAAATCATACAGACTGCAGTGTATTTAGAAGAAGTATTTAAATCCTTTGCTCAAGTAAAAATAATGACACTACAGTGTAGAGATACTCTGTTCTGGTTTGAAGCTCTGGAATCAAAATCCTACAAATCACGTTTTAAACAAATGGAAATGTAACATAAAGTAATTTACAGAAGAAAATAAAATAAAAACAACAACTCCCAAAGCCCAAAACATCATCCAGCCTCATAATCCCAACACCGACATACACTCCAAGAAGTATTTCAAGGAACATGTTCTCACCAGCTAATTAAATACATGCAAAATGAAAAAACCTTTTAAGTTTCGAACATTACTTTAAAATACTAGTCTTCATAATTATGGTAATTAAGTACTTTAAATACCATAGAAGTACTACTTGGAATAACTTGATTTTTATGAGTAACTTAAGCACTTGTGTTTTTGCTAATAATCACTAAGCGGTAATTAAACATTGCAGAGGAAAAGCTAATTATCCTAGCTCAGTGAAGTTTGATGATGACATTATTTGATAGCAAGATGTCATGAGTCAAAATGATAAGTGTAAACTGTGGCATTGTTTTTGTGTGTGTGTTGAGCCCAAAAATGACCTTATAAACACTGTTTTTATTGAAATGAAGGACATAATGAAAACAAGGATTGAATAATTGAGGAAACAGTCATAAATAAATGCAGCGAAGAAACACCAAAGGCAGGAGAAGTCAAAAATTCAAGTGAGACAATAATAAAAAATGTTTTTAAAAACAATTAAAACAGACTAAAATGTACAGATAAATAGATGTTAACAGTAAGTCAGGAATTATAAGATGTCACACTCTGTTACCTTCAGGTCTTCAGAATAACGTTGTTCCAGAGATGTGGACCATAATAACAAAAGCTGGAGGTTTTCAGTGTGACTTTGTTTTAATTAAAAGACCACAACCAGGAGACCTGAGGGTTCTAGATGAAACTGAATCCAATAAACAGGCAGGACCAGGATCATTAAGAGTTTTATAAACTAATAAAAGGGCCTGAAATCAGTTGTAAAACAGACAGGTAGACGGTGCAGAGACTTGAAATGAATGTAATGTGTGCTCTTGAATCTTGTTCTGCTCTTAGGCAACACACTGAACACTAAAGTAAAAGTATAAAAGTATTGTGGTTATAGTACCTGAAGTAAAAGTATTCATGAGACTAGTTATATTGTTGATTCATTAATGTGTACAACACTTTAATGTTGCAACTGGAGGCAGTTTTGAAAGACATGAAGAAAGTGTATTGTGGACATTTAAACACAAACACACACTTGGGCGCCTCTAACACAACATTCTCCGTCCCTGTCTCTCTCTCTGCTAGCTGCTGGGTCTTCCAGACATAGAGGACGACAGCTTTGAGCACTACCACGCTGACATGGAGGGGGAGCCTGGGCCCGACCACCAGCAGATGGGGGTCAGCCAGCAGTGATAATCCCCAGGAAGAGAGGCCTGAGCTGGGGTTGAGCTCCTCCAAAGCCCCCGCTGCCGGGTCTCCGCACATTAGCCCGATTACTTAACAACACACACACACACACACACACGCACACACACACACACACACACACACACACACACACACACACACACACACTGACAGTCAACTTGCTAAAAAAACGCACCACCATGTTCTTGAATGTCTCAGTGGCTTTTGCTTCCCAAAGAGTGCACTTTGTTGCACTTTGTTGACCCCCCCTTAATCAACACACACACAAACACACACACACTTACTTTGGGGCTACGTGAGCAGTAGCCACGTACAATGCAAGTACCATAATCATTCACTATCTGGTTAGTTAAAGTTCCACAGCACAGCAATATTACATCGGCCTCAGCTGGCTTTGTTATGCAGAAATACAGTCAGATGTTACCGCAATACACACTTACCCCCCTCCCCTCCCCAAACCAACACCCCCATGCTGTGGAGATGAATGTGGCAGATAGCCTAGTTTCTCTGCCGGTCTGTTGACACAGAGGATACACGAGAGACAGACAGGAAAGATGAGTGGGTTAAAACTGACGGTTTGTGGCCACATGAGGCAACTGGAGTGACGCAAGGAGGAGAGGAAGGAGGGAGCAGCAGGTATCATTTTCCACTTTACGGAGGGAAAGCAGGAGGGAACCGAGCGAGGATGTGCAATCGTGACGTTCAGGTGGGGCAGCTCTCAAACGATCCTCTTTTAAACACACATTTAAAAATAGTCGTATAGATAAGAGACATAAAGCATTTTACACAGTCGCTCCTCATGTGGAAGTGTGCAGCTTTACAGTAGCATGGATCCTTTCTGTTCTGAGGTGTGTTTGTTAATGTTTCCAAGGCAGTACACCTCAAAGTCACTTTATGAGGATGTTTTAATCAATGTTACTATCATATGACCATCACAAACAAAGGCCCATGCTGCAGCTTAAGCCCTTCCCGGTTTGGGTGTCTCATTGTCACATGACACCTGAATTCTTGTATCCCGTAGTCTTCCTGGTTGTCGGTGGTTCACAGTTTGCCCTCCTTTTCTCAGCACAATCTGAGGAGATACCTCCCCGAGGCTTGCCAAAATCTCCCTTCCCTGCGTTGTTTTATGAACTTAACGTCTCATTTAGCGGTCTCTCCAAATCGTAAATCGAATAAGGGCACACCCAAACCCCTGAGTGATATCACAGGGAGGAGAAAACATTTGTTGTCAGCTTCCCCCACCGCCCCCCTCCCGCCTGCCCACCCTGTAATTTCTAATCTTGCTGTGTTGTTGTGTCACATCCAGGGCACTGCAATGCTTCAGGCCTCCCTCAGCCACTAGATCCACACGCAGAACCTCTTTAAGATCTTTTGCCCATTGACTTTAGGCTTGTAAATGTTTGTCTTTTGGTTGCCTCTTTGAATGTTTCTCATCCAGTGTATCTTCTGTTTGTCCTCTGATGTGTGTGAAACTGGTCAATAAACCGTGTGAACAGAGCGTTCCTCTCTCCTTACCGGCCTCAACCTAACGGCGCACAAAGCGCCAAACATGGAGGGCTTTTCATATCACAGTGGACTGGTGACCTGCTGCTGCCAACAGCCCCGCTGGTCTTACTGGGGCTGACGTCACGCGCCACCTGACGCGCGCTCTCAGAGCTGCGTCAAGCTGGAGGCCGTGTGACGCGCAGGAGGCAAGCGTTCGGTTTTCAAAGTAAAAGCACGAAAGGTGTTACTTGGCAATCCACTGGTGGTTTTCAGGATTCAAGATTCAAGACACACAAGAAATGAATATCTATAGCCTCTATACACTACCAGTCAAAAGTCTGGACACACCTTCTCATTCAGTGGTTTTTATCAAATTGTTTTATACATTGTAGATCAATGCAAAATACATCAAAACTATAAAAGAATAGATATGGAATTATGTTGTAAATAAAAAAGTATTAATCTTCAGTAATAATCTACAATGCCAAAAATAAAACAAATAAATAAAAAGCATTGAATGAGAAGGTGTCCAAACTTTTCACTGGTAGTGTCTATGAAAATATACATGCATATATATATAGATAGAAATAAGCCAAATAAATACATAAATCAAAGTTTCAAATAGTGAAAATACAAGGCAAAGAGGAAGGTTTTTCTCTGCGAGCAGATTACACACTAATAGGTAATTCAGGATAGTAGCTACCACCACTAAATGCACAGATGCAAAATAAAAGAATTAAATTTACCAATTTAGATAAACCCTCTAAGTTGGGTTTTTGTAAACAAAATAATCTTGGTAACTGCACCAACTTAATATTGTATGTAATTTAAATTGAAATTTCTGCATTAATTGATTTCAAAGAAAATTCAAGTTCTACTAATTTAATTAAATTGACCTCATATCTTAACTTTTATCCAATTTGTGTTCAGAATTTTAAGCCCCTAAAAAATTGTATTTATGATACCAATTATTAGTAATTGGTAATTTACAATTCCATTGGTTGTAGAGCAAACATGTCACATTCAGCCCAATTTGATCTCAAGTGGGCCCCACCAGTAAAATCACAACATAACAACCGATAAATCACCACAACTCCAAATATTTCCCTTTGTTTTAGTGCAAAAAAAATACATTTTGAAAATATTCACATTTAATGAACTATCTTTTTACAAAACATTATGAACAATTTGAAATGTCTTAAGAAAAAAAGTGCAATTTCACTAATATTATGCCTCAGTTTATCATTTACAAATTACAACTTACAGATCACAGTGTGTCTACAGAGGCACAAAACATTTAGTCAGGTGTCTGGAACTGAACAATACAGTATCTGACTTTATGATCGAAACAACTTGTCAAGATCTAGAGATTATTTTATATTTACATCCATTTCCACATCTGTGTAATAATCCTGACCTCCTGAACTGACACTATCCAGGAAGAAGGTTCAGTTATCCCCCTGCCTTGTAAATGTAGAAAATGTATACATAAAAAGTACATAAAAGCTGTGGCAGTGAATGAATAACAGGGTTCCACCAAACCCAACTCTGTTGAGCTGAAGTAAGTAAAATATTTCCAGAGTAAGTATTCATTTTCACAGAACTATATTCTTCAGGGTGCAAAAAGCAGCATTTTACATGAAGTCGGCTTACTCACTGTTTAATCTGCTCCTGGAACTTGTTATCTTTTTTACACTTTGCAGTCTTTTTTTTTTATTCCACTAAATTTACTCAACTGGTTTCGCTACTTCTTAAATATGATTTTAAATACAATACACATATGCAAAATTATTCACCAGCTTGATCAGCTACAACAGTAAAAGGCTACTGTGCACAAGCTTGCATAATTTATAGTTAATAATAGAGTTAAAAAACTCAAAGAAATCATTTTTCTGAATTATGAGTACTTTTAGGTTGGTACTTCAAATACATTTTCCCACCAATATTCACTCAAGAAAAAAAATCGATGCATGATTTGTAATTGCAGTGGAGTACATTTATATTGTGCAATTTCTACTTTTACTTAAATAAAGGATCTGAATAATTCCTCCACTTCTGATTACACATCACCTATGGATGTTTGATAGGTTCTTTAAAAGCTTGTCCTCATCTATAATCTGAAACTAAGGGTTTCCACGGAATTCATCATGTTTCCTTCTCCCTTTAGATGATCAATCAAAACACTGATTACATGAAAGGCGCTTTGTCATCAGACCGTGATGAGATTACACACAACCCTTGAGCCATTAAGGTGATAGGACAGTGTGGAGCAGCAGTGGAATTCAATGGGTGTCAGTCATGTGATAAGTGCAGGTAATACAACATCTTACATTTCACTTTCGCACTACTGTAATGCAATCAGTGTTACTCAAAGTACTCAAAGGGCAGTGCTATATACATGTGTGTGTTTCTGCAGAATGCGTCTGTGAAGTCAGTGTGATGGGAGCAATACAGATTATATTATACTGAGCAGTTATTTTGGATTAATAAAATTTTATTCCACAGGACAGTAAATCTTCAAGTTTCTCTACGCATTTGAATACTTTTACTTTGAAAGCTGTGTGATCTTAATCCAGAGAACTTCAGCTAGTTTGACAGAGCTGCCTCTCCGGAGGAGGAGGGCAATCCCTGCTTTTATTTTTCTTTCCAGACGGCCTCAGTTGAGCACAAAAACAAACTTGAACCAGACGAGCTTTGGGTCAACACTGGCGCTTGTATCTTCGTCTGAAGTGGAGCATCTGAAGGCGTGTTACAGACGAGGTTTTCTCTTTTTTATTCTTCTGTTGTTGGGGGCAAAAAAAAGGGAAGGGCTCTGCCAAGAAAAAAAGAGCAATTGGAAATTAAGTTATGCGTCAGTGAGTGCGCACTTTACGCACCATGAAAGTTTGAGATGCGGGTTCAGCTCGTCTGTGTGGCCGTGCATGTGTTCGCCTTTATTTCCTTTGTTGCTGTCAGCTCTTCTGGACTCGCTCTGATCATGTGTCGTGGCTAAAAAACTTTGTAGCAAAAACCTGTGGAGGTCAGCCAGAGACAGCATGGGGGCCAAACAGAGCAGCGCGGTGTTTGACGGCAGAACTCGGGCTTATTCCAGCTCCGATCTCCCATCTGGAAACTCCGGCGGAGGGGAGAGGTTCGGCTTTAGGTACACCAATGGACCCGACGGGCCCCGGATCCGGTACACGGGTGGAGGGCCGACCAGTTCCGGGATCAGCATACCGGCCGGCGGCAGGTCAGGGTCACACAATCAGAGCCTGGATGGCACAGATGGAGACGACGAGGGCCAGCTGCCCCCTGAGGGCCACAGGCTGCTCTTAGGGTCCCTGCCGGCTCACCTGTCCCCCCGTCTGCTGGGAGGTAAGACACTTCCACAAACCCACAACACATCTGGACACACAAGCAAAGAGTTATCCTTATAGTACAGTATATTAATGATGTTTTTAATCTCCTGATGTCCTTTTTGCACTTGAAGTTAGTCGGTTTATTGCTCTTGGGGCAGAATATTTCACAACAGATACACTTTTTTTGTGTGTAACTTTAACATCTGTGGTCTTTATTCTGCATCTGTGCTGCTTTATCATGACATTATACTCAGCACATGCAGGGGACTGTATGTTTTTGACAAATGTATAAGATATCATGAGCCGCTCTGGGTTGCTTTGTATTTTTCCATCTGACATGTGATACCTGGCATATGGTAATAGATGTCTGATGACTGAGTCCTTTGTTTAGCACTTCTGCACTTTTATTGCAACCACAGGTGGCTCTGCTGTACCACGCTGGCCTTTGTCTTGCTTCTTTCTTCGTCGGCTTCTCCTCTGTTTTGCAAAACGGCTCTGTTTTTCACTCCGGCTCAGAGGGAAGAGTGCATTATGTAGGTCAGCAGATAAGAGCTTCCTGCTGGTTACACATTGTCTGACACACAGCCACACAAACTTCCTGAATCTGCAAGTGTAGCTTTTTCGAAACCGGTGGGTTGTCTCTCTGCAGACCGCAACACAACAAAACAGGAGCCAAACTAGCCTAACAGAACCGTTACAACCTTTTACCGTCATGTTAGTGAAAACACCAGAACTTCCTGAAAGAAACACTTGAACATTTCAGCGTTTCTCAAATCTCTGTTTTCCTGTTCGAAGTGACACATGCTTCTGTTTCTTCATCTTCCATAAAAGGATCCATGAAAATGCAGAAATCCTTGTAATTACTGGTTTGACTGGTATCTAACCATTGTAAGCCTCATCAGTGACCTTCGCCCATGTGATTGTGACACTGCAGGCCTCACGTTGTGTCCACAGGCTTATCCCATTTCCTCACCTCCCCAACAGACACATGACACAAACAGCAGTGATAACCGCCGCCTGCATATAGGATGCAGCGTTTGTTGTCCTTTTCTCTACTGAGGTGTTACAATGTTAAACAGCAGGTTAGTTTGCCTCAGATCAAGCAGCTTTCGGCCTATTAATCTTTGAGCAGCTGAAAAGGCCTGGTATATGTGGGTCAAATGTATTAATTAATAACCGGATTTATAGCTGCAGCGCCATAAATGTTACATGTGAGCTTAAGCGTGTGTTTACAGTAAATTTGCGATGACATCTGAAAAACTGCACGAGGTAAGCAGATTGTCAGAGATCAGTGCATGTACACTACCAGTCAAAAGTTTGGACCCATCTTCTCATTCAGTGGTTTTTATTTCATTATTTTGTACATTGCAGATTCATACTGAAGACATCAAAACTACAAAATAATACATATGGAATTATGTTGTGAACAAAAAAGTGTTAATCTTCAGTATTAATCTACAATGTAGGAAATAATACAAATAAATAAAAATGAGAATGAGAAGACGTGTCCAAACTTTTGACTGGTAGTGCAGGTGTTCAGTCATGTAGCTCTGCATAAGATCCAGCACAAAGCAACAGCCCCACGTCCGATCTCATGTACGTCCCAGTAAAATGTTACGAGAGACATTTGCTACATCTGAGGCCTCACGTTCTTCTCTGTGTTTTCCTCCCCTCAGGTTTTCACTGCCCTGTTTGCTCCAAGTTTATGGCATCGGATGAAATAGAGAAGCACCTGCTCATGTGTTTCAGCAAAACGCGCCTCACATACAACAGTAAGTCTGAAGGAGATTCTGAAAGTCTTATTCTTTTATATTATTTTTTGCTGCAGCTATCTGTTGACATCTCCAGTTTTACTTGTTTTGTTCAGAGTTGACATGCAAAGCTGAACGATGGTGAAGGCAAATGAAGGTGCTTCAGATGGCTGAGACCAGACTGCTTTGTTCAGTAGAAATATTTGGGCTCTTTTCTTATGTAAAGTAGCAGTACCACAATGTGGAGATACTCTATTGCAGTGGCCCCAAGGTGGCGATCTAACTAACTCGCCTAGTAGTTTACTAAGTCCCTAGTGGGATACATTGACGGGATGGGAATTCTATTTGTTTGCACGCATAGTAAATGTTCAGTAAAGTCCCTTGGTTTTTAGTTATTTGTTTCAGTGCACACAGAATGGACAGAAAACCAACTGTGAGGGGATAATCACTGACACTGACAAAAAGTATATTGGATTAAAATCTTATATTAATTAACTACTCAATGTTTCTTCTCACAGTTATATCATTAAATACTACAGTTGTTTGGTAAGTTTTGTGACAATTTACAGCAAATTAATGTCTCCTTGCAGCCTCTCATCCCACATTATACATCTATATCCTAAAGAGTTTTTGACAGAAATCTCACTGTTTGTTTTATCAATCTTTCGATCCTTAACATTTATTTTGGGACCCCTGAAATACCCCCTATGTTGAAAACCACTAACTTATTATGTTGTTCTATTATATCTACTGGCTTTTCTTTTTAATGAGTGACATTCTGCATCATGTCGACTGGAGTTTACATCTCCATTTTTATATAGTTTACACCTCCCATTTTAAAGCAATTGAGATATTATTTATCAGATTACAGCCACACAAAGGGAGCATCTTTAACTTTATTATTATTAGGCATGTTTACTAGTTCCATCAAGCTGCTTAGAAAGGTTGTATCTTCATTTTGTTTAGGGACTGATGTGTATTTTGTGCACAAGTTTCTGCCAGATTTGACACTATTTATTCTGATTCATGTCTGGTACAGCTACTCAAAAATAGAAAGAAAAACCACATTTTGGCAGATCTTACTTGATTACAGTTGTGGACATCTGCATTTTCAAGCCACAATCAAGCAAAAGTTGGCTAATAAAGACAGTCCTAAATTAAAATGTTAAATTTAGTGTATTTGAATAATTGCATTGAAGTTTATTCCATGTGTTTGATATTAAACATTTGAAAGTATGTGAGATGTTACATTTTCATTCTAGAACATCTTCACAGGCATATATCTGCCAGAATTAACCACCTGCAACCTTGAGACTGCACAGACTCCCACACAAGCTTGTTTTACAGCAGGAAGACAAATATTACTAGAATATCTTTAAGGCTTACTGAGCAATGAAAGTGTAAACTTTGCAACAACAACACAAAACCCTTGTGCTCATTTTTTGTCATTTTGAGGTGTCATTGTCTCATAAAAATCTGTTTGAAATGTATCCGTTTGATCAGAACTATGTCAAGAAACAACATACCGTTCAAAAGTTTGGTGTCACCCAGACAATTTCATGTTTGCCTTGAAAACTCACACTTTCATTCATGTGCTAACATAACTGCACAAAGGTTTTCTAATCATCAGTTAGTCTTTCAACACCATTAGCTAACACAATGTAGCATTAGAACACAGGAGTGATGGTTGCTGGAAGTGTTCCTCTGTATCCCTATGTAGATATTCATTTGACACATTAGCAATGTCTGGACTGTATTTCTGATTATTTTAATGTTACCTTCATTGAAAAAAAAAGTGATTTTCTTTCAAAAATAAGGACATTTATAAGTGACCCCAAACTTCTGAACTGTAGTGTGTGTGTGTGTGTGTATACATATATATATACATATATATATATATATATACATATATATATATATACACACACACACACACACACACACACACACACACACACACACACACACACACACACACACACACACACACACACACACACACACACATATAGGGGAACAATTTTAAATTTGACCTCAACCTATATATAAGTGGCTGTAACTTGATTAATAACTCACCAATGGCTCTAATATTTGTTTTTCTTCCTCCCAATGATTCATCTTTTCATCTTCTTTACGAAAAAATAAGCAAAACAAAAAATTTGAAGCGGGGAGGTTTTACAAAACAAGCTAAATTGATGTGAAATAGCCCAGTAGCCATTTAATACGCCTATTTTACCTATTTTATTTACTGTCAGGTCGTTAAATCTGTACCAATGTGTCATCACAGGTTTTAGGAGTAAAATCTTAACTTGTTAGTTAAAGCTGTTAGGCAAGGGAGTGAAGGGTGTATTAATAATTCACAAATCCACAAGAATGCACCTGCTCTAGAGTGTTACACAGTGCAGCATGAAAGTGTGTGAGGCAGCTGCACATCTACTCAACCACCCATAAGCATGCAGATTGAGCGTGAGCACCTGTGTAGCACACATTCATAGAAACAAGCATAAACATGCAGGCTTGACATTGTTGCATGCATACAAATTACAGTAGATTCTTCCTCATCTCAAGTGTTGCTGTGGGATTGCACACACCCACAGCAGTATGCATGTTACTGATAAATATACATCTGCAGCTCATTTACTGTACAATGTCTCTTAGCTTTATCGCAGACATGCAGATGTGTAAAACCTGTACAGTCAATGGCTTTATCCTGACATTTAACTCATAAATATTTTCAAAGTACATTTAAATGAGTCTGTCTTTTGATATATTTGCATGAAAGCTTAAAAGTGGATACAAGCTATGGTTAGTCCTTCACCTCAGGTGTTGACACAAGGGCATGTTAAAGCTGATTATGTAGGTAAATACAAAAAAACACTCAATCAGTGTTACCTGACCTCAGGTTAATCTAAGCAGAAACTACATTTTCTTACTATTAATAAAATACACCTTTGCATTTTCATACAAAGAACAGGATAATTAAAAGCCCATTCCCACTAGAGACGGCTCATTTCTCCTTTTCTCATCTGGGCACAGATGACTACAGGTATTCTGGTATCAGAGGTTAAACAGATGGTTGTGCACGATTCAGCACACTGAACATCTGATACAAGGTTTGGTGTGTGAAGCAGCTTTTTGCTCATTTACTCTCTGTCCGTATTGTCTTTCTCAGAGGACATCCTGTCCAGGGACTCTGGGGAATGTACCATCTGTTTAGAAGAGCTGGAGCAGGGAGACACCATTGCCAGGCTGCCTTGCCTCTGTATCTACCATAAGGGGTAACTAATACATACAAACACTCAAAAACACAGAAATAAGTTTGATAGAAAATGTTTGACAATTACATAAAATGAAGTAGGTGTAAATATTCACCAGATACTAGCATATACACACATTATAAATGATGAATGTTTTAAAATGAATAGTTGTCATTTTTGTGAATTCATATATTAGTTTTTTTTTTTTCTGAGAGATAGCTGGGAAGATTATCACCACTCTCCTGTTAAGGTCCGTTGGCTACAGTGATAAAAAGATGAGAGAGTTAGCTTAGTGTCAATACCAGAAATAGGGTGGAATGACCAAGTAGCAACCCTTGGAGCTGAGAAACAAAGCCAATGCTAAAATACTATAAACTGCAGTTTCTTAAATGGCCACTTGAGGCTGGCTCCAAAAGTGAGTCAGATCCAGTAGACCTACATGTTAAAATGTCCAACTTGACAGCAGAAATAAACATCTGTCCAGCCTGGTGAAAGCTGAAGCTAATTTATTGGTTTCTGACAACTGTAGGCAGGGTGAACTTTTATATAACTCACCCATTTAAATTTTATTCAGATTTAAAGTTATGCATAGTTAAAGGCTTGGTCACTATGGATGACAGGTGGATACAGTGGAAGAGCAGTCGAGCTGACATTCCAGCTTCTTACCTTTGAATAGAGTCAGACTGTTTCTAATCTAAAAGTCCTCCTAGACAAGTTGTACCGCTCAGCAGCCATCTTATTGATGCCACCGGAGCATTTATTTGAGGCTAAGAAGACCAGGCATCTAGTTAAATCAATAGGTAGAGAATCACATCTGCAAACTGTATGCCCAACGTGATGGAAGCCTGATGTCTCTTTTAGCAGAGGCTGTTCAGATCAGGCATAAGAATGAGAACTTTTCTATATGTATATGTGTAGTGGTGGCTAAAGATTATCCGATGAGAGGACCAAAATGATACTTGGTGAATAAAAACACAAGAACACAGGCGCAGAGGTAATTACATAAATTAGGATAATTTTTGAAAATCATACTATACTATACTATATATACAGGGTGTCCCTAAAGCCTGGACACATAGGAAATCTCATTAACTATCTTTTTTTTTTTTTTTGCCTCCACAGATTACAGACTTTGTCAAAAGAAGAAAGAGTTGAACTTCTCAGTGGATGTGAAGGATGGACATATTGAAAGATAAGATTAAGGATAGGGTTAGGGTTAGGGTTAGGGAAGTGATTTTTTTGAGGCTAGCATGAATTTTAGCCATGACCAATTCTTTAGTTTCGGCTGATACAGAACGGGGGTTTGTCCATAACACTGCCCGTTTCTTTAAACTTTTTAACCACCTTCGCCACCATGGAAAAGCCAAGTGGAATCCTCCTTGCATAAATTCATCTGCTATCTTTCGATATGTCCATCCTTCATGCCCACAGAGAAATCCCAGTTCAACTCTTTCTTCTTTCGACACAGCCATATTTAATCTTTTGAGGCAACAAAGATATTGTTAATGAGATTTCCTATGTGTCCAGACTTTAGGTACACCCTGTATTAACTGTTGTGATGTGTATTATTAGTTTTTTAACCAAAAGATCACGGCAAGAAGTCATCTTTTTGAAGAATAAAGAGAAAGTTGTAGAGATACACTGATATTGGAATTATCTGTATCGACTGTTAAGGGCAAAATGAGTTGGAAAATACTTATACTTAATTCTATATCAGCAAAAATCTAACATTGTGTATCCCCAGAAATGTGTTTGTCACCGTACTTATTTGTGTTTCCTAGAAGTAAATATTATTCCAGCTCAGTTTTCAGCTTCCGTTGAACACAAGAGTTAAAAACGTTCCTGTTACCTCGTTTCAGGTGCATAGACGAGTGGTTTGAGGTGAATCGCTCATGTCCGGAGCATCCAGCCGACTAGGAGCTTCAGAAGTACAGTTTGAGTCTACAGTACATCACTGTGGTCGACTGTGTGCCCTGACCTCATCCCAACACTGTTCCAGCCGAGCTTCAACGCTCCTCAGGGATTGTAAGACGTTATTGTGTGCAGAATTTTTCATATCGCCTCATGGAACAGTGACAGACTTTGGATATGTTCCTCCAGATTTCATGGGATGTTGTAACAACCACTGGTGGAGTCATTTTGTCTCCAGAAAATATGTGAATGTTCCTTAATGCCATCTGCTGGCCTGAAGTGGATTCATTACAACCTGGAATCTGAACTGAACCGTGTGGCTGAGCAGGGTGTGGTTTTGTAGCAGAGGACTTGTGTGCCCAACATGGTGGAAGCCTGACGCCTCTTTTCAGCAGAGACCATTCAGAGACTTAATCAGAAGGCTGATGTTGTGCAATATAAAAAACAGCCATACAGAATAAAAAATGTCAGCTTTAAGGGATGATTGCAGTGTTGATGGTAGTCAGGAAATAGATCTTAATTTCAAGGCAAAATTGGCTATCAATATTGTTTGTTAAACAATCATGTGTCCTAGACCAAATAGTCTAACAGGACTTTGTTAATCACGTGGCCGTTTAGAACCACAGTAATGTGATTGTGTAGTTTAGTGGTGGAATTAAAGTAGGTTAAGACATATCTAATGATGATTCATGTTGTCTCTAAGGAGTGCCATAATATGCTGCTATGTCATAGACTGGAAAGTTTTCCTATAACCTTTGAACCTTTCTTGGTTGTTCTTTCTATTTGTACTGTAATGAACTGCACAACAATAAATGTTTTGTCTTTGTGCCTCTTTCCTGCATAAGAGCTAATATGTATTTTTGTATCTACACACTAATTGAATTAAGTTTTCACCACTATTTTCCAATCAGCAGGAGTGTATCTGTCTGACATGGACAGCTGAAAGGAAAATGAAGGCGTGAACTGAAGCAAATATTTTTTTTTTTTAAAAATATGTATTTTTTAAAGTACATGGTTGTGTAATTTCTATAAAGTCTTGAGTTTCGCTTTGAAAGCCTGTGTTATAGAATGGCCACTATTACAATCAAAAAACAAGACAGCAGATTGTTTCTATCAGCTGAGAGAAGGCAGCGAAGTGGGCATGCTGAGACACGAAGTGTCAAGTGTTATTTCTGTTTGTTGCAAAATGAGCAGTCAGAGGAAAGAAAGGCAATCGTTCCTTTGACTATGTTTGGTAATACATGGGTGACAGAAGGTGTTTTTGTAATAGCAAGTAGGAAAAAACAGTCTTCAGGAAAGAACAGCAGTTGAAAGATAACTATTTTCATCTGAGAATTTCTTTCCTCATAGTTATGCTACTGTGTATTTTAATACCAGTTAGGAAGTTGTAAAAAAAAAAAAAAAAAAGTTGGTCTCTCTAAAGTTGCTGAATAGAGACATGCTGAATGAGTCACCTTAAACAAGTCAAAAACAAACCAGTCTTTCTTCTTACTAGTTAAGACTGAATGATTTGGGGAAAATATTTAATTCTGTTTTTTCTGACACAGTGATTTGGTCTGAGATATAATTTCTTAAAGTCAAGGTTCAGTTCACTGTTCACTCTGTGATAGAATCAAAACATGATGGAGTATTACATATGAGACAGCATGCAAAGTGTTACTAAGACAACATGAATCACTACATGAAAAGTAGTTGTCATAGCAGTTTAAACCCTGGGTCAGAGGGCACTGCAAAATGTATGAGAGGTGGCCTTAAATAAAGAGAATGGGCTTATGTCAGTCAATTAGATTGTGTATACATGAACCACAAGGTCAATAGGCAGCATGAACACCCCCTAGAAGTTTCAATATGATACAATAAATCAAATTACAGAATTAGAATTATTATTTTAAAGCAACACTTTTGTATTCTAAATTGTAGCCTTTGAGATTTGCTAATTGCGTGTTTCAAATTGGTGGTCTTGCAATAGACTGGTGACCTGTCCAAGGTGTCCCTGCCTTCACCTTAAGTCAGCTGGGATATGCTCAAGCCCCCCCGCAACCCTAATGAGGATTAAGCAATGTAGAGATAATGGATGGATGGATGGTGATGGATGTTTCAAATTGTGATTTGTATTTGAAATCAATTATTTAACGGTGAACTTTCCCCACTGTGGGATCAATAAAGTTTATCCTTATCCTTATTTGTTCAGCGCACATTCTAATTTAGATGGTCTTAGTTTTGTTAGTAGACTGTTCCATAAAAGATTTGGTTTCTTGACATTCAAAATTCTTCTCATTTATCAGTGTATATAGAGTATCCAAAAGATTAGTATACGTAATATATATACGTAAACAATATACAATACAAACAGTTTTCTCTGTGTGTTTTTGGTTTCTAAGTGAATAATACAATTGATCTAGTTCTGTTTGCTCCTTGGTGTTGTATTAACTTATTTAATCTTACTCATCTGACTGATCTCTTATCATCAATGGAATTCTGCATTTTTAAACCCTTCAGTGTAAACAAAAAACAAAACAGTACGCATAGATGTGACGCAAGCATGTCGCGTCCACACTGTCGCTGATTTGATGACGTAGAGAAACGTACCGTTTGCGAGCATAAACTAAACAGCAGCAGCAACATTCAAAAAAGTTATCAGTATTTTGGAGCTACTAGCTACGTTTTCTACCATACGGAGCATTTATTTCGCCAGATAACACGATCTCGTTTGTATTTTAAGGTGAGTGTTTCTAAATATTTTGTCAATTCCTTGTATTAAGGTTCCTTTAGATCCCCTTCTAGATTTTTTCCTCGGCTAGCGTTAGCCATTAGCTAACGTTAGCAGGCTGAAAGACTGACTTCCTACTCACATAATAAAATCTTACTGCTGCTGGTCCAAACGTTGTACTCACTATTCTTCATTTTCAGCTTAGGAATCGATAATTTTGGTTCAAGATGTCGTACATGCTACCACATCTCCACAATGGCTGGCAGGTGGACCAAGCCATCCTGTCTGAGGAGGACCGAGTCCTCGTCATCCGCTTCGGACACGACTGGGACCCAACATGTATGAAAATGGACGAAGTTCTTTACAGCATCGCTGAAAAGGTTAGACGCGTTTGTGATCTTTGCTGTAGACCAGTGTCGTCAAGAAAAGTAATAGTCTTCCAAAAACTGCTGTGAACTATCATCATGTCTTTGCATTATTTAACCAGCTTTGTGCCTTATATTAAAACCAACCCTGTTATTTGAACTGGTTGAAATGTAAAGGCCCAATTCAGCTCACAGCATGTATGTTTCCACCTGCCAGAAAGCAACAGCAGCCTCTATTTTGTGACTACACAAAAATTACTAGATGTCATTCAGGAAAGTTACGTTTTAAACAGTAAAGAACATAAGGTAATTGCACAAAAGATCATTTCTATATTACATATATGAAACAATGTAGTCATGTTAATTGTTATCTAGACAATAGTATTACACATATCGAAAGACATACAGCTTAAACATCCAAACAAATGCTATAGTATTCTCTGTAGTCATCCTAATGTCGCTTATTACGCTGTAAAGTACAAATATGTTTTTTGGTCACAATTTATTGTTTACAAGAACTGATTCCCAAAGATGCAGACCACAGACACATAAGTGTATATTTTCACGTTATGGCTGTTTGTTCCAGCTGAACAGCTGTCAACCTTTATAAACACATTACAGCTACAACAAGAAGGGTACAATCTTGTCAATTGCAGTCATTTTTTGGCAGACAGTAACATCTCGACACTAAACCTGGACTGTGAGAGCATTTTGTTTGATAGGACACATTATCTGAACCTGCTTAGTATCTGGTCAGTGCTCTGCTATTAACTGCAGTTTAGGACAGGTTTAAACCTGTGTTGTCTTGGCCAAAATCACTTAATAATAATAATAATAATAATAATAATAATAATAATAATAATAATAATAATAATAATAATAATGATAATAATAATACGTTTATTACTATGGCACCTTTCAAAACAAGATGTACAATAAAATCATTAATAAAACATTAGCAAGAAAATAAATCATGAAAAAGCATCAATTAAAACTTCAGGAAAAAAGATTAGACAATCTTATACAAATGCCTGTCTGTAGGGATGGGTTTTTAAAAGCTCTTTGAAGTGAGGTGCCAGCTGAGCTGTTCTCACAGTAGAGGAGAGCTAAATCCACAATGTTGGGGCTAAAACAATAAAAGCATTGTCAAACTTTGTTTTAAACCTGGAATGTGGGATTTTTAGGTGCAACTGATTCTTTGAACTCGGGTTGAGAAGCAGAATAAGAGGTTAAAACTTATCAGATGTAGTGGAGTCAAATTATGTAGAGATTTCTAAACTGATCAATAGAATCTTACATTGAAGTCTGTAATAAACAGGGAGCCAGTGTGATTCAATCATGACCACAGTGATGTGGTCCCTGTGTTTAGTGCTTGTAAACAGTCTTGCTGCGATGTTCTGAAAGAACTGTGAATGGGTAATTGCTGCATTGCTTAGGCAGGTGAATAATGAGTTCCCAGAAGTAATTACTTAAACCCCATTGCAGTGTCCATAGAATCACATGTTTTTTACTCTGAACTTTTTTTGTGTTCTGAACTCCTGCAGTGGTCACTTATTCTGAGTTGTAACTTTGTGCTGCCAGAAACGGGGTCACAGGTCCATAAGTCCAGTTTCTAAATGTCTGAAACAAATAAATATACATGTATTTTCAGGCTAATTGCCATCCCATTGAACAGTAAACTCATACTGTATTTGAAAAATTATTGATACTGTGACAGATTAAAGTGAAACAACATGGCAAATATGCTGTGATAATATACGATTGATATATTTTGTATATATAGAATAGTGGAAGTGCACATGCTCTGTCATAAGAAGGTTTCCAAGTAGGAAAAAACTGGTTGATCTGATGTCTTGATGTTATCACTGTCAGGGGTGACAGTCCTGATAATCAGGTACACAACATCACTCGTGCTGTAGTCATTCACTCGTAGTGATTAATTTTACATTTATGTGGATCTGAGCGACTGTGGAAAAAGTTACACCAGGAACTGTCCAGGAACAATAATAATTCCATTGCCCCAGTAAATGCTGGTAAACCATTAGATACTGTTTTATTTGTAATTGCCAGTTCATTCTGCACTCGGATAATTACGACACTCAATATTAACTGTTACAGAATTTAAAAAGTGTGAAAAAAGCACTCTGTGTCTGTAAAGTTCACACATTTAGCCGTTAGAACCAACAGGAACATTGCCGTTTATGTTTTGATTTGACCCTGGGCTCAAAATCTTATGAAGTTTTACATTTTACACTCATATGAGAGTTCTTTCCTGAAACTCTGTAGATTTTTGCTAGTGCAGGTTATATAATGTCTGCTGGAGGGATGTGAAGAGTCATCACTGTGTTCACAGCTCTCGGGGGTTTATTGCTAATTTTACAACCAAAATTCTCATTACAGTATGTTATGTAGGAGTATCTCGCTCTCAGTCAGCAATTTGTAGATCATTTTCAGGAGAGGCTGCCCAGCGCTATTAAGGCTTAAAAAGCTGGCTTCATGCTATAATTTTAAAGGATAACATCTATATTCCTGTAAGCTTATATAAGCTTGCCTAGTTGTTTTAAACCACTGGACTGGAAAGGTGAAAAATTTGAAGTAATGAAAAGGCAGAGGAGGTTTGGGGCACCACTTTAAAACTAACAGGTAACTTTCACAACTAGGTCATTATGCAAGGAATGTGTCATTACATGCAGGTCAATGTGAACTGGCAAATCAGGTGTGCGTACTTTATAAAGAATTCTTAGTTCTTCTTAGAAATGTTTCCTTCTTCTATGGTTCTGGCTGTTATTCTGAATATACTTTGCTGATCTGTGTCTGCCTTTATCTTTACAGGTGAAGAATTTTGCTGTCATTTATCTGGTGGACATCACAGAAGTGCCCGATTTCAACAAGATGTACGAGTTGTACGACCCCTGCACTGTCATGTTCTTTTTTAGGTAAGGCTCCCAGTTAATGTAACTTATGTGATCTTTTTGTAAAAAAATGTGATTGAACAGATGTTACTGACTGTATAGAGACCTTGTCATATGAAGAATCGTATCATATTTCGGTTGGTGTTTTCCAGGAACAAACACATCATGATTGATTTGGGCACCGGTAACAACAACAAGATCAACTGGACGATGGAGGACAAGCAGGAGATGATAGACATTATTGAAACAGTGTACAGAGGAGCGAGAAAAGGAAGAGGTCTGGTGGTGTCTCCAAAGGATTATTCTACAAAATACAGATATTGATTTTTCTCTTTCTTCTTTTTTCCTGAGTGTTCTTTTTCTGATGTTTTGTGACACCACGCAGAGACTACAAATTACAGAAGTCAAGGAATATCTTTGTCAGCGTTTTTGTTTTTCCAGTGAAAGAGGACAATATTCGTGTTAACGGTCATGATTGCGTGACATTGTGCCATTTGTATTTTCTGTGTGTAGATTACAGTTTTATTCAGTTTCTTCAATATCAAGTTGTTCCTTGTGGTTTTTAAAAACTTATTCCTGTTAAACAAGTGCTGAACAGACCAGACACGCCTCATATTTAAATGGAATAAACGTGGACTTTTTGCACAGGGAGATTTTTGCTGTTTCCCCTCAGTTGTTCTTGGATGCATAGCTGGTACTAAGGCATCAGGTATGGGGAAGTGATATCAGGAAAAGAGGTGCTGATGGTGCATTTATGTACATCTATATGTAAATTATATTCCTGGCTCATCGCGTGTCGCATTGCAAGCTCATTTGTATGGGTAAAAACCGTCCATGTGCCCTTCCAATTTCAGTTTGTGGGGCTATTTTCTGCAGCACTTGGTTACCTCAGCCGGTTAGGACGTGGGTTTGGTGATATCAGGTGGCTCAGTACGAACTCTTGGACTGCTGTTAGTCTTATTGCTCCCCCTAGCTAGAACGTCCAGTAAGACTGGCTATGTGATGTCCTTGGCGACAGCACAGCTTTCACTTTGGAATATTTTTTTCGCCATAACAGGACATCTTGATTGGGCAATGTTTCAATGTTCCCTGGGATAAAGTTTTCTCTTGTCTCCTAATAGTGCCGCCAATGTTTGAATAGATAAAGAGGACAGAAATACATAGAAATCCATTTTTTGTAAAGTTTTCATATAATTAATTCAGTAAGGTTGACATTATGTCCACTAACAGAAGCTGTCATTTATTTTCACTAGTAAAGATGCATAGAGGTTGTCCTCCTTGGTACAGCGCAAGGCAGTTGTTGTGATTGTGGAGACTTGATTTATAGACATGTTGTGAATGCAGCCACCCACAAACATTGAGAAAACCCTCTGCTTACAGGAGGTGGACAGATAAACACCTCACAGTGCTGTATCTCTTCAGTAAAATCTGTTGAAGTCCAAATTTGGGTTTTGCTCAACTTTGCCTTTGTGTTGGATTATGTTTAATGAAGGTTTTTGCTTTAATATCCAAGGTAGAAGGTTTGGGAACATCCAAAGCAAAGCAGTCCTTCCGTGCTCCCAGAAATTGAAATCTGACCAGCATTTTGTACTTGAAGTTGTAGCAAATGAAAACCCGACCACGTCAGCGCCTTAAACCGCAGGGTGCATTTCCTTAAATTCTCCATCAGGTGGAGCCAGAGATATCTGACAGTTTGCACCACAATCTGTACAGTCAGTCTTATTCACCAATGATGAGCTTAAATCAGTCCTATCGGACAAGAGTGCCAAAAACCACAAAGAAGTATTTAACACAAACTGTACAATAAAAATACAAATGGTAAAAATTAAAAAGTCTTTATCCGAGTAACCGGGGATCTTAGGACACAAGATTGCATTGTTGCCGGTTACTGTTTGTGTAAAAAATGTTCAAAAGGGTCTGAGTAGTGGTACAAAGAACACTGTAATACATAGTATATGAACTGAGAGTGGTAAATGAAACCTAGAGGCACCTGTATGTGGAGCTCTGGCACAAGAAAACAGACTTGTGTGTCCGTATAAACTGCGCTGTGAGTGATGATAGTGTGTTATGTGAAAACTCGAGGACTGTTATGCACAACACAGGAGGACAATACGTAACTGCTGGGTATTGTAGTGACACTGCAGGGACACATTCACATAACTGAGCTGACTGTTAAGGAGTGTGACGTCCTTTAGGAAGAAATGGTTCTTGAGTCTGCTTGTTCTGGTGCCCAGTGTTCTGTAGCGGCTGCCAAACTGGAGAAACACACATACGTTTTGGATGAGTGTGAAGTGTCTGTGATGAGCAGTAGACATCCGCTGAAGGAGTGATTTTTCCTGACCTAGGACTCTACGTACCTCACAGGAACATAAATATGCCATATCTTCATCAGACAGGTTAAAAACTGTGCCTTTATACATTTGTTATATTCACGACACACACATTAACAACATTGAGGTGAACTTTGAGTCCTGTGTGAGATAATAAACCACCACAGTCCTTGAATCTTCCACTGAATTTCCTCACAGTTTTCAATGTCAGCCTACAACCCTGGCAGTTATCCATTGATGAGAGTGATAAAAAAAAAAAAATACTGAGCTAAAACAACGTATGAAAGAAAATAGAGGGAGTGATAGAGATATCAGTGGATGAGTCTCATTAATATCCTTAAACTGTCAGCTCCATCTCTTCCAGCTCACTATAATCAGACACCACACGCTGCACGGGAGACGGAGTCCAATTTGTTGAATGACAGATGAGGTGGAAGGAGACAAGTTCTGTCTGTTTCACTTTATGAGTGCGAATGTTTGGACCGGAGACAGAAAGAGAAATCCTCTCCAGAGAAAACAGACTGACCTCCTCACCTCTCCTGAGTGAGACAAGTTGGAGTCAGTGTGTGTCTGTCCTCGTAGACAATTCACTGCACTGTATGTCTCAAGAGTTGAAATACTGCCCCAGTGTGCTGCATGGAGGACAAGATGAGGACGTCTGAATGGCAGATGGCCGTCGAAAAGGAGCTGAAGGAGACGAGAAAGAGGCTAATAAACTCCTGTGGACTGCTGCACAAACCAGACGCTTTGACCACTTGGCCACTCTACAGTAAAAACCACATAATCTCTTAAAAATCGACCTTTCAGGAACCAGAAGAATGCTGTGTTTTTAAATTGAGTGCTATTCATTTTTTAAGCATAACAATATAAAAGCTGCAGCTACAGGATGACCTCACCGGCCTAATGTGTGTATACTGGCAGGCATGAACATATTTGCAGTTCAAAATAAACTTATTCCCTCATCTTTGTCTGAGTGTAGACCATGATGAGAACTTAAATGCACCCCCTCCAGGCCTCACATGTCCTTTCCACTTACATTAGTCTGGCGTGGCTTTGTCTTTGTCTGGCCTGTCCCTGCAGGGCCCATGTACACTATTATTGTGCCACTGTCCTCATATGGAGCACGGGGCCAAAGGCCGCCTCCACTGGTCCATTATAATTCACATTATCATGCATTGTTGTTCCCTATTACTGTTAATCAGCTCAGCCTCAGGGGAGAGGAGAGGTCTGGACAGCTAAGGGTTACTAGGAAACTCCAGTCTAGACGCAGACAGAGACGGCAGGATGCACAAAGTAGCGTAAAGAGACAGAAAGAGCTGGAGCTGCTTGGCCTATAGACTGTATAGGGAGTATGCACACTCACCCCTAAAGCTGTATTAATCCAGGCTCTGTTTTCAACTGATAGCGTTTAAATTGATGAGCACAAAGAGAAGGTGGACCATGAGGATCATGTGGGTGCCAGAGGGAAGACGTGCTGGCATCCCTCCATCTTCTCCGTCTCTTCCCTCCTCCTTTTCTGGTCTGTCACTATCCATGTGGATGCCCAGCGTGGGGGAAGGGTGAGGGGCAGTAGCCAATTTCTGGGACACCCCGCCCCCATCCCCACCACCCTTGCAGCTTCCCCTGTTGGCAGTGGCACACATGCACACACATACACAAATAATGTGTTATCCACTTGCCTCTACCCAGTAACCGTTTGCTCAGTGTCTCTGAAAGTTGACCTCAAAGTCCATCTGGATCTTCACCCTGAGAAGGTCGCTTGTGGAGATAGACTAATGTCCACCTTTTCACTGGGGAAATCATTGCATTTGACCTGTGACCCCTAAAGTTAAACTTCAAATCCCTGGTTGCATACACGGATCTACCACAGCATTAAAACCACAACCTAATATTGTGGAGGTGCTGCCAAAAAAGCTCTGACCCTTCTGGCCATGGACATGGGACCTCTAGGGGTGTCCTGTGGTGTCTGGAACTGGGATTTTGGCAGCAGATCCTGGGTTGTCAGGTGGGGCCTCGGCAGATCAGACTTGTTCCAGGACATTTCACCAATGCTGATGAGAGTTTTCGAAGTCTGGACGTAGAACACACTGAGCTCTTTGCCGTGCTCCTCGAGTCATCCTGAGCAGTTCTTGTCTGTTGCTGGCTTTTGTGGAGTGCCTACAGATAAACTCTAAGTACTTTTGAATGCCATTTTGCATTATTGCCCTACATTTTTCCATGTTACATGTGTGTGTTGTGGACACACTCAAACTGTATTCGCTATAGAAATGTCCCCAATTCCCCTCAGGAACAATGATGCTTTAAGAAAGTGTGGCATTCTGGGTGTAAATGTCTGATAAATTGTTTTGTTATTCTCCTGCACAGTATTGTTTATGTATTAAGAAGACATTGTAGTCCTGCAGTGCCACCTTGTGGTCTGTTCCACTTTTATTTTGTTAAGCGCGCGTTTCTTCTTCTTCTGCGGTTTTTGTGACGCCGAACTTCCTGTTTCTTTGTCCAAACAACATTGTGCTCAAGCATCGTCGGAGAAACGGTAAAAGCTGTATAAAAACAGTAGTTATACATCACATGTATCTGTTTGAATTGTATTCAGGAAAGGTTTGCATTGTGATTTACCTCATTATCCTGTATTCGTAGCTCTGAACAGCGACGTGTGTGTGTGTGTGTGTGTGTATATCGAGCTGGAGAGCATGCTAGCTGATGGCTAACACTTAAATTAGCACCCTTGGAACGGCGGAATGAGGTATGAAAATGTTAAATATTCATTATTATCAGATGAGTTGCGTTTATTTGTATTGGATGTGAACATGATTTATATGTGAATTGTTTGTGATACTACAGTGAGGCATTTTGTATTCTGTTCAATTCTGTAGTTTTCACGGTGCTTATGGTACATGTGCTGGTCGAGAGTGAGAATAAATCAACACCCGTTTGAAACTCTCTGCGTCTTGCTGAGTGAATCCAAGGGGCCGCTACACTGGGTACAGTGCTGTTGTTGGTTATGTCTTCCGTCTCCAGTAACAAAGTCATCATCATGCACAGTACAATGAGAAAAATACTGGCAGTTAGTTGTAGCATGCTGTTGCTACTTAGCACCATGAGGCTATGGGCTCCCTGCTACTGATGTATAGCAGCACAGCCAGAGAGAACTGGATCAGCTGAGAATGAGTACTGATGTGATAAAGAAGAAAACAACAGAAGCACCGCAGACCAGACAGCTAGAAGTTGACATCACCAAGCCAACATGGTAGTTGCTAATTCAGAGGTTTCCTGCATTGCACCTTGTACTCCATAACCTCCGAAACTTTTTAGTTTACTGATGTAATCAGATTACAAAGGGTAGGGAACTATAATCAGCCTTGACTATGATTGAACTATGTCTAATTACAATATAACGAAACTGTCAAGGATTACCTGGTTATATTTGATTGCATCTTTGAAACACTGTAGGAAACATTTTTCATGATGCTGTCAATCAAAGCAAGATAGAGCTCTCAGGTTCCATTATTCTAAATGACTTCAATTTGTTTTTTATTGATTTTTTTTTTGGGGGGGGGGGGTACTGCAGTTTTTATTCCTTTTTATTTACATTGAAAATCCATGAACATTTTGAGTAACGGCCACTCGAGTGTCACAAGTCCTGCATGTGGCCTTTGATTGAAAAAACACAGCAGCAACAAAAATATACACAAAAGAAACATCATCTTACCTGTTGTAGAATACATAAAGGATGCCTTGAGTTTGTACCAGGACTGTTTTTGCGAGGATAATTGGATTTGATTTGTTAATTTATGCAAAATGGATTTATTTACAATAAAAATGTTTTGGGAAAACATTTTTTTAAGCACAAGGTTCAATATTTTCAGTGTTTGATACTGAAGTAATCCAAAAGTATTCAGATTGGATCATTTTTTGAGTAATTCAATGGATTGCATTAATAATTACTAAAAACTAATTCCAATGTAATTTGCATTTAAGAACTGATTTGCATCAAAGAAATCTGAACCAACTATGTATGTGTTTCCTATCTTATTTTTTTTTATTGACCTATGCCAGAGATTATACTGTAAATTATAACTGTGCGTGTGCCTGTAATTTAGAACTGCAAAAAGCAATAGTTGAGCATGATTTTCTATGGTAGAAATATGCTCCGCTGCTTCTTTCGAGGTTGGGAACCTCTCCATCACTGTATAAGGTTACGACTGCGGTCGTATGAGGTTGTTTTTTTTCTGCGCTGTGTGTGTCTTTGTATTTAGCTTATCCAATATGTAAATACAGCTGCGCCGCACCACTGCCCGGATTGGACGTCACGTTGATGAGTCGGCGCCGGATTGGCTCGGTCTACCGTGAGGACGGACATAAAAAGCGGAAAGATGACGTCGCTTCCGGGGGTCAGAGAGCCAGGGAACCAGATGGGCGAGTCATCCTGCGCGGAGTCCCAACCAGCACACAGCAGCACAGTCCATCCACTCATTAGTTCTTTGTTGAACAACACAAGTTTATTTGTAAGAGAAGGGATCGAGCTGCTACCTTTGTTTTCTTTCGTTCCTCTTGCTTTCGGGAAGTTTAGCAAGCACATTGCATTAGTTCCTCCGTTTCGTGAATCTGAAGTCGATTCTTATTTCAGCGCTTTCGAGCGCATAGCCGCTGCTTTAAAATGGCCCACAGAATTTTGGTCCTTGTTGCTGCAGTGCAAACTTGTGGGTAAAGCGCAAGAGGTCTGTGCTAGTTTATCTATAGAGCAGAGTTTAGATTACGACACTCTGAAAAAAGCTGTGCTGCAGGCCTATGAACTCGTTCCTGAGGCATATAGGCAAAAATTTAGAAATCGTGAAAAAAGTGCCAACCAGACCTACGTAGAGTTTGTGCGCGAGAAAAGCGTTTTGTTTGACAATTGGTGTCAAGCCTGTAATGTTAAATCTCTGGAAGAGATGCGCTAGTTAATCCTGATTGAGGAATTTTTAAAAGTGTTTGCCGGAGCGCATCGTGGTGTATCTGAATGAACAAAGTCTCGTCTGTTACGAATGCAGCTGTCTTAGCTGATGAATTTATTTTGACTCATAGAAGTGTATTTTCTCCACAGTCATCTCGTGGACCAAATGTTGTGTATGAACGGAGAAGCCGATCACCGAAGCATGCGCGGAGAAATATTCCCACGGTTGCCGGTGACAGCCGCCAGTGTTATTACTGCCATGAGTCGGGTCATTTAATCACAGTCTGTCCTGCTCTGAAAAAGAAAGGTCAGTCCAAACCTAACAAACCGCCCGCTGGCGTTTGTCTAATAAAAACTGTGACTTCTCCTGAAGTGCGTTCTGTGCATTCTGAATGCAAAATCTCTGACGTTGATGCTCGTTTTCAGCCATTCGTTACAGAGGGCTTTATTTCTGTGACCGGAGAGGGAAAAAAGTACCGATAAAAATTCTCCGTGATACGGCAGCCTATCATTGGATGATGTTAAGTGATGTCCTGCCACTGTCCAACGAGACTTCGTGTGGTTCTGATGTGTTAGTGTGGGGTATTGGGATGACTGTACTGAGAGCCCCGCTGCATGTGGTGTATTTGAAATCACCGCTGGTGACAGGACCGGTAAAAGTAGCCGTGTGTTCGCGGTTGCTAATCAATTGTGTCTCGTTCATTTTAGGAAACGATTTGACTGGAGGAAACGTTTTTCCTCACCCCGTGGTTACCGATGTTCCGGTGCCCGCCTCGTCCTCGGCCACTCCTGCTGACCTCTCTGAACCACATCTGTTCCCTGTGTGCGCTGTTACACGCGCACAGGCTCGTAAACTGGGTGAAATTGTGAATTTGTCTGAGTCATTCATGACTAAGTTAGATGAGAATGGGAAATCTGGTATGACTGACAAAATTGTAAAAACTAAGAATAAGTCCAACTGTAAAAATGACACATCTCTGTTCCATAGTGACGCAGAATTAACTGTGAATGTGAACCGTGACATGTTGATCACTGCTCAGAAACATGATCAATCGCTAACTGTGTTTTTCTTCTGTATTCGCTACTGACAGCACATCTCCTGTTTTCTTTATAGATAATGGAGTTCTGATGAGAAAGTGGAGTCCTGACTGGTGAATTACGTGTTGTTAATCAGGTGGTCGTGCCAAAGGAATATCGCCCTCAGGTTCTCAGCATCGCACACGATTCCTGGTTAGCAGGTCATTTGGGTGTTAAGAAAACTTATCAGCGTGTGTTACGCAATTTGTTTTGGCCTGGTTTAAAAACCGACGTGGCCAAATACTGCCGATCATACCACAGTTGTCAGCTAGCAGGAAAACCAAGTCAGCCTGTTCCGCCAGCACCGTTGCATCCTATTCCTGTGCTTGGGGAACCATTTGAACGTGTGTTGCTGGACTGTGTGGGGCCTTTGCCAAAAACCAAATCTGGGCATCAGTATATTTTAACAATTCTGTGTGCTGCTACTCGCTACCCTCGGGCGATTCCTTTACGCACGCTAAAAGCTAAACCTATTGTTAAAGCTCTGATACAGTTTTTTTCAACATTTGGTCTTCCAAAAGAAATTCAAGCTGACCAAGGAAGCAACTTCATGTCAAAACTGTTCGCTCAGGTAGTAAAAGAGTTAAACATTAAGCATCAGACATCCAGTCCTTACCATCCAGAGTCTCGGGGTGCTTTAGAAAGGTTCCATCAAACACTGAAGTCCATGCTGTGTAAATTCAGCTTGGAGACTGAGAGAGACTGGGATGAGGGGCTGCCTTTACTCATGTTTGCTGTGCGTGAAACTCCACAGGAATCCTTAGGGTTCAGTCCTTGTGACCTAGTTTTCGGCCACACTGTGCGTGGTCCTTTGCATCTTCTTAAGGAAAGATGGCTGTCAGATTCTACTCAGAGTGAGTATAATGTACTAGATTATGATTATGCAAGCTGGTGCAGGAAAACCTAACGCAGGCTCATTCAAAGATGAAACGTCATTTTGACAAAAAGTCTGTTCTGAGACTTTTCCAGCCAGGTGACCAAGTCTTGGTGCTGGTGCTGCTGCCCGGATCCAGTCTGCAGTGTCGGTTCAGTGGTCCATACGTAGTGGAACGTAAGATAAGTGACACAGATTATGTTATTAAAACTCCTGATCGAAGAAGAAAAACTCGTGTGTGTCATATTAACATGTTGAAGCGATATTTTTCCAGAGATAACCCCCCTGTGCCACCTTCTGATGCTCCCGTGGTTGTCGTTTATGAAGCTCTTCCACAGTACAATGTGTCTGATGACGGCTTAGAAGAAAAAAATGGTCTAATGCCAGTCGCTCGTCTGCGAAACCCAGAGGTGCTGAGTGATTTAGAGTCGTTTCTATCGTATTTGTGTGAGTCAGCTAGAGCTGACATTATTCAATTGATAGAGGACAATTTACTCCTGTTTTCGGATCATCCTCGTCAAACGTCTGTTGTTCCATGATATTGATGTGCAGGGTCATCCTCCTATTAAACAGCATGCATACAGGGTTAATCCGACTAAAAGGACCCTAATACAGCAGGAGGTGAGCTATCTTGTGGAACATGGGTTAGCTGTCCCCAGCATCAGCGCATGGAGCTCTCCATGGTTCCGAAACCAGACAACACTCCTCGTTTTTGTAATGATTACCGAAAGGTAAATGCCGTCACAAAACCAGACTCCTATCCGTTGCCACGGATGGAGGATTTTGTAGACCGGGTGGGTTCTGCCAGATTTGTGACCAAACTGGACCTTCTAAAAGGCTACTGGCAGGTTCCGTTAACGCCCCGTGCTTCAGAAATATCCGCATTTGTTACTCCTGATTCTTTCCTCCAGTACACTGTTATGCCATTTGGGTTGAGAAACGCTCCCGCTACTTTCCAGCGTCTTATGCATGTAGTTCTGGCTGGAGTGAAAAACTGTGAGGCATATCTGGATGATGTAGTGGTTTATTCCTCCACGTGGTCAGAGCATCTGAAGACGTTATCTGAGATATTTAGCCGCTTAGGAGAGGCATCTCTCACTCTTAACCTCACAAAATGTGAATTTGGGAAAGGAACTGTGACTTATCTGGGGAAACAGGTGGGTCAGGGCCAGGTTCGTCCAGTAACAGCTAAGGTGCAGGCTGTAGTAGAGTTCCCTGTTCCTCAGTAGAAACGAGCGTTGCGCCGTTTTCTTGGTATGTGTGGGTATTATCGAGGATTCTGCAGAAATTTTTCAGAGGTTGTCGCTCCTCTTGCTGCACTAGTTAGTCCATTAAGGAATTTTGTGTGGACCCCCGCTTGTCAAGCTGCTTTTGAGTCAGCCAAAGCTCTGTTATGTAGCGCTCCTGTTCTTGCTGCGCCCGACTTTGCGCGTCCTTTTAAGTTGGAGGTGGATGCTAGTGTGTGGGGCGCAGGCGCTGTTCTCCTGCAGGAAGATGACCAGAAACTCGACCATCCCATCTGCTACTTTTCTAAAAAGTTCAACAAGCATCAGGTACATTATAGTACCATAGAAAAGGAAGCACTGGCCTTGCTGCTCGCCCTGCAGAACTTCGAAGTTTATCTAGGTTCTAGCTCACAAACAGTTCAGGTTTTTACGGACCATAATCCTCTAGTGTTTCTCTCTAGGATGAGAAATTCCACCCAGAGGCTCATGCGTTGGTCTCTTTTGTTGCAGGATTTTAATTTGCAGATTTTACATAAGAAGGGTAGTGAAAATGTATTGGCTGACACTTTGTCTAGGTCCTATTTGAATTAAATACCTTAAGGGGGGTATTTAATTCTTGGGGAAGGGGGTGTTACGACTGCGGTCGTATGAGGTTGTTTTTTTTCTGCGCTGTGTGTGTCTTCATATTTAGCTAATCCAATATGTAAATACAGCTGCGCCGCACCACTGCCAGGATTGGACGTCACGTTGATGAGTCGGCGCCGGATTGGCTCGGTCTACCACGAGGACGGACATAAAAAGCGGAAAGATGACGTCGCTTCCGGGGGTCAGAGAGCGAGGGAACCAGATGAGCGAGTCATTCTGCGCGGAGTCCCAACCAGCACACAGCAGCACAGTCCATCCACTCCTTAGTTCTTTGTTTAACAACCAAAGTTTATTTGTAAGAGAAGGGATCGAGCTGCTACCTTTTGTTTCTTTCGTTCCTCTTGTTTTCGGGAAGTTTAGCGTAGTTTTATTTGTTTTGACTTCAGTTCATCCATACTTTTAGTTTGTTTAATACAACCTTTGTTTATATTCGCTTTTAGAAAATAAATTATTGATTTCGTTGGAAAAATCTGTGGTGTGTGCTGCTTGAGGCCCCAACAGGATGACATTTTCATGTTACATTCAGTGACCCCTAGGCTGGGTGTAACAGTATGAAAACAGCTTGCATATAATGTGAAATAAGTGAACAAGCTTTTACTGTAAAGCGCAGCCACTCTCACATTAAAGGACCATTCAGTGTCCATCATCCTGCCAATAGATCTCCATCAGTGTAAATCTGTGACCTTATTCCTTCTCGTCCTTCATCTTACACTTCCCATACACTCCACCTCTCCTCTTGGGTTATATCACAGCCTCTTTACATAACTGGCACGCCAGGGAGCGTTATCAAGGCTCTTAACCGTTTTACTTCTCTGATTCCTTCAAGGGGAATGTCGATTCAGAGACATGATGGAGAGATACGGGGAGATGGTTCGCTGTTATACATTCTGAGAGGGGACATGGAGAGTGCACGCTTATCTCCCAACTCTCTGAATCAAGATGCTATTTATTCATCCGATCTGTTCTCTCCTTCTTAGATCTACTCAGCTGTGTGGGCTTGAGGTGGGGTTTGAGTTTTTGGCCCCATGGGGGAATTACTCAGAGTAAATGAACTATTGCCGACAGGTTGTTAGAGATTAGCAAGTGTGGATGTTTCATACTGATAATATGCCAAAGCAAACACACACAAACCCTACGCCTTCAAACGGCTCCCCGCCTGCCTCGGTTCATAGATGCTGACACACTTTGCAGCTGGGTGTTATGTTGGTTTAATTCCCTTCACTTCTCCCCCCTTTTGTGTCTGCCTTTTACTCCACTCAGGGACCTGTGACTAAATGGATTTGCATCTCTCTTCCTGCACTGCTCCCAGAGGGGTGTCATCCCTCTATATATGCAACAAAATGAGCGTTTTTTTTTTTTTTTTTTTTATTGAACTAAACTGAGACGGATACCAGCACACAGAGAGGAGGTGTGTTTATGCAATCTGTGGCGATGCTGACGCCATGATGTACTGTACACATGCTGAACAAACACACATGAATCACACGGGGCCTCCTCGCTCTGCGTATTCACCTTCATTCACGGCAGGCGCCTCCATTCAGAAGCTTCAGACCCAATTAGCACCTGCTCGGTCCTCACAGGCAGACCAGGCCTCCTGCTACATGGGGGGCGAGATGCTGCGAAACGCTCCAGCTGAAACAACAGAGCTGATAAACACACACGCTTAAGCTTGAGAGGGGGAAAACTCCATTTGTATCTTTTTCTTATTTCATGTAGTGCATTGCGGGCGATGCAGATGACGGGTTCATGACAAGCAGGAAGAATGTGCTGAATGAAAAAGATGATGTCCTCTTTTATCTGCATGGATTTTGGTTTAAAAAAAGGTGCCGTAGTGTCATGCTACATCTGCTGTGTACTCCTGTTATGTTATTATGGGATTGAAGGGGAAATTCTCTGATTTTACATATGAAGATTGGTTTACTTGTCAAGAAGAATGTTGCTCAGTCTGTGCAGACAGTTGTGTAACGTCTTCTGTGTCTCTGGAGGAGCTTTAGCATGTGTCAGAAATGAACCTTGATGCTGTCACAGAGGTTTTGGGAGCTTGAGAGTGAGAGGAAAATTTCCACATCCTGCTGATGCAGAGTTTAATAGATGCAAGACATTTACAGACAGGGATGATCTAATTTACTCACAGAACAAACAAACAAAAAAACAGCTGTATCAAGTTGGATGAAATAAAGCAAAGGACCAACCATTTTTGGAGAATGTCCCACACTATGGATTACATTGATTCTGACTATTTGTTTTCATGTATTTTTTGCCCCAATTTAATTTAAATGGACATTCATGATCCACCCCTTTAATATACTGACTTTATTAGAAACTGGATATTGACCAGACGGTGATTTTAATGCAACATGAAGCTTTTTGCTTGATTACATTTCCATCTGTGTATGTGTGTTTTTGAAGTATTTTGACAACAGTACATCCAGTCCACTACAGACTTGGCAGGTGTATTGATGGAGACCTGAGAAAGCGTGGTTTTGATGGAGATAGGATAAGGGGTGTCCATTTTTGGGGTCTTTCTGGTGGCCTTAGTGGACTTTTGCTGGCTGTGGGTGGAGCCTACATTGCCTCTGTTGCGAAGGGGAAAACGCATCATGTCACATGGTAACAGCCATTCAGACGCTGGCAGAACCGCCCATGTCAGTTCAGATCTGTGAGGTCACATATAAAGTCCCACTTGTATACTGAACAAGCACTACTATAGTTTTAAATAATTGATTAATATTTAACTTAGTGTCAGTAGCAGCGCTAAAAGGTTTTTGACCTCTAGTAGCAGTATGGAGTTGTTTTTGATGGGTGTAGAAATGTTCTTCGCCTATGGACGATGTCCCACTTTGTGATTTTGAGGAGAAAAATACACTTAAACATGTTTGTTACAGCTCAAGGATATGCGCTATTTTTTTCTGAGTAACACAAAAATGTAAACACGCTTTCATTTGTTTACAAGAAAACTCCATAGGGGACCTTTAATCTGAACTGACTGTGAAATGACATGTGATCAGACTCGGTGTAAGCATGTGTAAATGCATATTTATGTGAACAGGATGACAATCAAGCCATATGATCACTGCCATGATGATGAGGAGGAGGAGGAAAATGATGTTGATGATTAAATGGTGATGATCTGTTTCAGCCTACTGGGGATAATAAATAGCTTCCATTGGGAGGATTGTATTGTGCAGGTTAAAGACATATCACCATGATGAAAATACTCAAAATGTGGAATGCAAGTTGTGGAGCCAAAGCCTCGTTTGCATAATATGAGCGTGTTATGTTAAAGTCATGTTAGCTTGCCTCTTGTATTAATCAGCATGACCGATGCATACATTCACATAATTGTTTCAATTTATGAATGCTTAATTAAACAAGCTCTTCAGCTGGTAATCTGCATTAGTTATGTGGTAAATTCAGCTGCAACTATTTTAATAATCGATTAACTGGTTTTATTATGTTTTTAAGACAAAAAGTCAGAATTCTCTGACTCTAGCTTCCTAAGTTTGGTATTTTCTGGTTCCTTTACTCCTCTGTGACATTAATGCAAATATTTGGGTTGTTCACAAAAGAAGGCATTTTAGGCTTTGAAACACTGACTGACATTTCCCCATTTAGTAGATCAAACAACTTATCAATTAATTGACAATGAAAGTAAATATTAGCTGCAGCTCTCTTATTATGGACTGTGAGGAGATTTGGGGTCTTGTAGTCTAAAACTAGTCACAAGGCTTTTTTTTCTCTCCAAAATGTTCTATTTAAGAATCTAGAAGTTGGATAATATGCAAATATTCAGACTAAACATCAGCACTTTCCGATCATATTAGTTTTAGAGTGAAAAATCATTTTACTAACTTTTATTAACCAAGTATTGTTATACAATATTATTTTGTAAATTATTATACTGGCTGCTATTTGTTTTCAAAGCCAAGAAGCTTCAGCTGAACTCTTGTTCTTATCACACAATCCCCCATCAGCGTCTCTGCCTGACCATCGTCATCACTCCTTCTCCTTGTTCACTGTTGTCTAATCTCTGTTCCTCTACATCACATCTCCCTCTGTGTGTCTCTCTCTCGTCCTGTTCGAGCCGCTGTCCCCCTACCTGCCTGTGTGTGCTGGTACAGCCCCCTCTCTCTGCCGCTGTCAATGTATTTTGCCCTTATAAGGAGAGAGCACAGGCAGACTGTACTACCCGTGTGAGCTCGGCGGGGGTGTTGCAGGGGCAGGGAGACCACGGCGACTGTAACGGCAGGGCGAGATGGGAGGAGGATGGAGGAGGCCGGATGGGGGGGAGGCGTCGAGCTGCCACACTTCAGTCAATGACTCCCAAGTAAGACGACAGAAATAGGCACAGGGGAGGAGGAGGTGGGGCGAGGGAGGATAGGCTGGAGACTGGAGAGAGAGGATGGTGAGGAGAGAGGCAGGTGAATGCATCTGGGAATGAGGATGCTTGTGTGTCAGGTTGAGGTAATGCGCATAGGAGACAAAACGCTTCCCCGGCAACATTTGCCTTTTCATGTCAGAGGCCAGAGGCAGTCCAAACTGATTATACACATTTACCAAACTCTCATTTCCTCGATACTGACGCTCCAAGCAGTGATGCCAGCTCACCAGCTGCCCACATGCTCATCGATATAGCGCTGTAACATTTAGCTGGTGAGAGTCATGGAGCGAGAGTGTGGGTTCCATTATGGATGTCTGTAGTGCAACGTGACCAGTCCAGGCTTCAGATGTTCCCTGCTTTGATGAGAGAGATGAGAGGCGCCCTTTGACTTGGTAAAACCTGATCATACAACTGAGTGGGTTTGTTCACACATTTTCATTCTTATCTAATCAAGGCAATGCTGAATAACATCTGAAAAGAGTATTATATCAGGTGACGAATTAAAGGGAAAACCAAAATTCTTGACCTCTACAGTGACGGGATTCTCTGGGTCTGTTTTGTATTTTGCTGTCATGTATTTGGCCACTTTGAGAGGGGGGTCATTACAAATCAGTACAAAGTTGAGGGATAAAGGTGATCTATCCATGGTCCTTTCCAGCATGTCCACACTTCCATCAATAAGGCACAAAGGGTCGCTGAATGGTTTGTTGAAAATTATGTCATGTGCTAAATAGTCTGTTCTTATGAAGCTTTTTTTCTATCTTGGCGGTACTCAAAGCGCTTTACGATGTTTTACCTTCACCCGTTCCCACACACACACACACACACACCAATAGTGGCAGAACTGACATTCAAGGTGCTCACCTGCCATTAGAAGCAGCTTCAGGTTTAGTGTTTTGCCCTTCAGCATGCGGAGGTGCTGGGGATCAAACCCCCAACCATGTGATTAGTGAACAACCCGCCGAGCCACAACCGTCCATGTAGCCGTCACGTGCTACTGGGCTTCACAGTCACCAAACTTCAACCCAATTGAACACCAATGGAAGACTTTTGCCTAATGTGTTAGTCTGTGCCCTTCTCCACCATCATAAACGCACAAAATAGGGGAGTATCCTTTTCAGTGTTTCACCTTAATGGCATTTTACTTCCCCCTCATAATTCATATAACATGCCTCATCCGATGACAGACGCACACCACATACAGTCTCCACCATTCATGCGATAGCGAGCAGGGTGGGCCAATTGACCTAAAAAATCATAGACACTGTATAAATAATCCAGAGTGCTCCACCTTATGTTGGTTGGCGATAATGCTCTTGTATTAATATTTCAGCTCAACAGACCTCCATAGCTCTCTTACACTTCTACAGGCTGGGCCTCGAAGAAATACAGTCAAGGGGGTAAAACAAACTGCAAATGCTTTCAATTCCACAACTGCTGTGAATTTAATGGCGAGTTAAAGATCGTGATTATCAGATAGAGAGCTTGAAATGAAGACCTTTGTGCAGTTAAGCAGGCTCAGTGATCACTGCTTCATGTTTATGCATTAAGGGACTGTATAGAGTAGGTATGTGTGGAGGCAAACTTTGCCTTGAAGCTCATGCATATTGACTCACTCATCATCCTCCCTCAGTATCCTTGGATACGTGTTATTTATTCATTTTGGTCTCCTTCACTGCAGAGCGGCTGTCTTTTAGAGCAAACCAGCCGGATCAGGTGATGATCATGTGTCTCAGCCGGGGGATCTGCAGTATCTGCTGTTCAATCTGACACACACACACACACACACACACACACACACACACACACACACACACACACACACACACACACACACACAGACAGTGGTGTGTGTCTACTCTTTTAACAGCATGCAGAATTGAATTTCACAGTGTGGTGAGATGTGAACAATTTATCTGTTATCCAGAGCTCAGTTGGTCAGGAGGGTTCAATACAAGGCCTCCCATCAAAGACAATGTTTATTAACAGACAACAGGCAAAAGTCCCCCCTCCCTCTCTGGTTTCAAAGAGAACATCTGGTCCTCTGCATGCTTAACTCATTGGGGGTTGCTTGCTATAATCGCAAAACTGGAGTATTTCATTGTTTGAAAAGCTTCCAAATTCTGATGCATGAGTTAGATGAGCTCAGTCTATGTTGGAGTCTTTACCAAAAGAAAAAGTTAGAGCGGTGATGTCGATTGCATTGGCAAGACATCAAACTGAGGCAAAACACTGTGCACTGGGCCCGGCCATCACGCTGGAGCTGCTGAACACCACCACCAACAGACATGAGTTTCTGAAGTCACACCTTTTAGGCAAATCCACAAAACAGTTTTCATTTGAATTTTTCCTTCCAGAGTGATGTTGGAGGGCAAACCGATTAATTTCACTGCATGATTAGAATGGGGGGAAATGCTGTTTACCTGAGTCAGGTGGGAAGCTTGTCCCACATTTGAAGAGACAGATATTGAAACTAAATGCAACCTCATATCAGAGGTGCATCACTATAATGAGTCTCACACCAGCTTTATAATAGCCTCCCACTCAATGAGCTCGAGTGACTCATGAAAAACTCTCTGACGTTGGTTCTCCTCCATTCTTTGGCTCAGCTGACTCCCGTCTGGGGGCAATCTCTCATCCCAGTATGTGGCTATAAATGGGTTAAATAGAAACCCGAAGCAGTCGCTCACCACTGCAGAATGAAAGGATTTTCAGGGGTTTTTTCTTTCACCTTTTTGCCTTCGTACAGGAGGCTGTCAATCATTGCAGCACTGCATCCATGTTTCTGTACCTTTTCCTCTGTGATGGAGGAGGCACGGGTGTATTCTAGGGATTTACAATTAATTCAGATTTATATTGAATGTTTGCCCAGAGAGTATATTGCAAGTAGTTGTTATATATTGATCTATACGTTCATTTGTTTTTTCAGTATCTCATGGTTTATGCTATATTTGCTCTGCCGAGGAACGGCGGAATTATGTGACAATCAGCATGTGTCTGTCTGCCTGTTTGTCTGTTAGCAACATTACTCAAAAATGGACAAACGGATTTGGATGAAATTTTCAGGGAAGGTCAGAAATGACACAAGGACCAACCGATTAGATGTTGGCAGTGATGTGGCTTATAGTCTGGATCCACAAATTTGTTAAAGATTTCTGCATCATTGCAAGATAGCAGCACGGCGTCACTGTAACCATGACAAGTGAACGCTGCGTCAGCTGCCTGCTGACGATCACATAATTGCGATTCCAGTACAAGCAAGCTGCGGACTTATCGGGACTTATCCATCAGAAATGATACAAAAAACAATTAAATTATGGGGGTGTTTCCGAGTCCCATCAATTCCCGCTTCCCGCTACATATTTAGGTCACACAATTTGGTATCTGTACATAACGTACACATGCATAACACACACGTGCTCAGCACAAGGTCATGTTTTTGTGGGTACATCTATATTAAATGGCCACATTCTATGATGCCGTGATTTCTGCCACCATTTTTTTCAAGATTTCAGTCGTCGAAAATGATATGACTGAACAGCCTTGGCAGAGCACTGCGCTCTCTGAGTGTTTTCTTGTTAAGCTTTTCTTTCTTTATCAGTAAGTCCCTCTCCTGTCATTGATCTAGCCCCTAAAAACTCATCAAGTGACGCATTTACACTTTTTTTCTCATGAAAGTAATCCCCTCCTGAATTAAAATGACTCACATCTAACTCTACATCATTGCTTCCTTTACAATGTGCAGTTCTGTGAAGTTCCTTCCTGAAGAAGCATAATGTTAAAGAAAGTCCCACCCTGCAACTTGACAGGGTTGGGTCCTTATGTTTGCTATGCATGAAACCCTGCAAGTCTGCATCTTTGCTTTGGAGACTGTCATTGTGCCACTGTAGTTTCAAGGTGGAAATACCCATCCATGGTGCTTCTTTTGCTCATGATTTGTCTTTTAGCATATGAAAAACATTATAATGGCAAATTATAAAGGTAAGAAAAAGGTTTTATTCAGTGTTTTTTTAAACTAAAAAAGCTGCATCGTGTGCACGCATTATTGCCTTTACTTTCTCAAGGAAATTAGGACCCCACTAAAGTCCCTTGAATCACCAGTGCAGACAAAATACTAGCTAGTAAATGGTGTCTAAAATAGGATCAGATATAAAACCTTGAACTACAGTTTCCTATTTTTTGCCAGTCTTTCATAATACAATCCTACCAAGCTAGATAGAAAGAGTTACTGACATTCAACATTTAAACACTGAGCAGGACCATCATAGTCACTGGTCTAGGTTTTAAAATGAGGGAGCAAACTTGGTAAGATAAAAATTTTTTAAAAATAATGGGGGATCTGAGGGTTGTCTCAGAGAAAAAAAAACTCAGCATTTTTACATAACATGACCTCTTGGATCAAGTCAAGAAACAGTCACCTGCACTACATTTTACTACTGCACTGCGCTACATTAGTTAGATTGAGGCGGCTCTGAAAACACAAGAATGCAAAAATGAAAAAAAAACAAAACAAGAAACCATGTTAAATGTCTGCATGTGATTAGAAGCAGCGTATCTGAAGTCTGTTTAGCAACACTGGACAATGTTTGGTGATGTGAAAGTAGCAGTCAGAAGATCCACTTCTCAGACAAAACCACAACAACAGGAAGACATGTATGTACTGTTAGACATTTAACTCTTCCTCTGCTTTACGTTTAGGTTTAGCAGACTGTGTGTAGCTGTCGTTTCTGACACTATATGTAAAGCTGCAGTACATTTGTAGCGAATTTCCCACAAATGATCTTTTCTTTTATGACAACAGGAGACATCAGTAGCATTTGAAAAGCTATGCTGAGAGCTGCTGATCACTAGTTAAGTTCAGTTCATTTAGTCTTTATTGAGATCCCAAACAGGCAGCCTAGTTGCAGAGTAACAGCCACACAGATATACATGTTAGAAAACATTGCATTACACAATACAATTTTGGAGCAGTATTAGCTGCCAGCAAGCTAGTTATCTATCTAGGAAATAACTACACAGATAGATGTAGTATTTAGTCCCTGCTCATGAATGGCTGAGGCCACATTCTAGATAATCTGCTTCTTTTATACTCTGACAGACGCGCCTCCAGTGTCAGATGCTTTTTGAGAGGAGCAACATCTCTTTTAATCGGTTCAGCTCACATGAAATCTATGTAAACCTGGTTTGGCCTTTATTTTAGTCATTCTGCTAACATTTATTACCTCATCAGTGAGTCCCTCTCCAGCCGTTGACTAAACCTTGAAATAGTTGTCATAGTAGTGTTCAACTTTAAAAGTGTTTTTTTTTTTTTTTTTTTTTAACTTTAGGTAATATTTTGCATGATTTTCAATTGGAGTGAGTGAGTGGAATAGTTTCTGATTTCAAGCTTGTCATTCTCACACAACAAATGTCCTGCAGTGCTCCTTTGACCCATCAGGCTGTTCATATACACTATCGTTCAAAAGTTTGGAGTTAATTATGTTAGAAATGTCCTTATGTTTGAAAGAAAAGCAGTTTTTTCAATGAAGATAACATTAAATTAACCAGAAACACAATCTATACATTGTCAATGTGGTAAATGACTATTCTAGCTGGAAACAGCTGATTTTTAATGGAATATCTACATAGAGGTACAGAGGAACATTTCCAGCAACCATCACTCCTGTGTTCTAATGCTACATTGTGTTAGCTAATGGTGTTGAAAGACTAATTGATGATTAGAAAACCCTTGTGCAATTATGTTAGCACAAAAATAAAAGTGTGAGTTTTCATGGAAAACATGAAATTGTCTGGGTGACCCCAAACTTTTGAACGGTAGTGTATGAATAACGGTGACAGCGGGACGAGTTCATCAACTGGACTCTTCTCTGTCCTCAAATTCACTCACACAACCCAATCATCAAAAGGCACCAGGTCTTTTTAACCTCAATCTGACCTAAATTTGGCCCCAGAATCAGCTGCGGGTGAGTCTTGCACAGCAGCATTTGGTCTTCAGCTCTTTCAGTCCGTCCCCCGCATGGGCCGCCACAAATGTTGGTTTGGGTTCAGGACCACCAGACAATAGACATTCTGTTCCCCCATACACACACAGACACACACACATAGAGTGACAGTTTAGCCATGGCTCATTTAACCCTAGCCTTTCATCCAGGCTGCGACCCTGAAGTAAAGGTCTCGAATGGGAGTTTTCACCAGCCTAAATTCTTACTGAAATACAGGAGTTGGAAGAAGTAACACACATAAAAGCACATCTAGTAGTCACTCAACCTGTTACAGTGGAAAAAAGTGCCCATCGGGTGCAAAGTTTCACAAACACCGGCTCATTTTGGCTCTGCACAATTCGGTTTCACAGTAAATATCAACACCCGCACACTCACTCTGCCTATAACCACAAATAATGTGAATTTCCTTCCTCTCTGCAGCACAGGAGCAAACGATGCTCAGCCGTCACCCACACAGTTTGCAAAAATACCCCGATGCACATCTCTGCTCACCATGATTCATTTTCACACCGTGTGGACAGAAAAAGTCACTCTGCCGCCGAAACAATGTCAAACACAATACAACTCTGGCATTAACACACAGCAGCACACACACACACACACACACAACAGAAAACAGAGTAGTGCCCCCCTCCTCTTATTGCCAGCAGGCTAGTGGGAGATGTTAGTCAAAGGGGGAGGGGGTGTTGTGAGGACATGCTGAATGTGTGTGTGTGTGTGTGTGTGTGTGGTGGGGGTCTTTGTGAGCAAGAGAGGTAGGAGGAGAAGGGAAGAGGGAGGGGGACACAGCGTTCTATTTCTCATAGACCAACAGCTGCTGTCTTTAGTGCAGAGAGAGAGAGGAAGAGGGAGGGCTGTGTGGCGTGAGGCAGTGCGTGTGCTCAGTGTTTAGGTGAATCCACAGCCCTCCGCCTCACAAGGATAAAGGATCCTCACAGAAGAAGAAGAAGAAGAAGAAGAGAGAGAAAAGCAACACAGGGACTTTCACTGCATTTTTTTTTATAGCATCCTCTGCGCTCTTTCTTTTTGCTTCATTCCCTCACGAGCCACCGGCTGCCCGGCGTCTGCATTTCGCTGCTTTTTGTCCTTCTCTTTTGTTCCCTGCCTGCATCCATCTCTGCTGCACTTCAGTCCAGGGAGAAGGAAGGAAGAGCAGAGTCAGAGGCATCATCCGCCCCTCCTGCACGCCCAGCCGGTAAGCTGAGCCAACACATCGTTTCTCTTCATTTTATCTCTCGCCGTCTTTCCATCCGCCCAGCACTGGTCGTCAGGAAACTGTCCCATCTTGCACCTAAAAGGGAGGCTGAAGGCTGGAGAAGGAGGCTGAGGGATGGATGTGGGTCAGGCTGTGGATAGAGGCTGGTGGGTGACTGGTGGTTAGTTTGAGCAGGTTTTATCTGGATGGTGTGTCCTGTTGGGTGGATGGACTGGATGTGGAGGACCAGAGTGGGTCAGGATCTCAGGGGTAGGGAGGGAGTGATTGAATTAAACCCTGTGGAGCTGGTCAACTGGGACTTGTCCTCTTTCACTGCAGTGCTTAGCTAGAGCGGCACGGTCACTGCCACAGTCGCACACACACATCTCAACACAAACACCTCGGCAAGGATCTCATCTTCGTGTATTTAGTCGGACTACGTCAGGAGAACATGGAGTCCCTGGAGTTGGTGTGTGTTGATGTGTGTACATTATCAGTGATGGATGACGGTTTGGTCAAAGGACATATGTGACCCAGAACCATCACTGCACATGCATCATATATCACACTAACGCACTGGAATAATCTGTGAACAATGTGGATAAATTACATGTCAAGCCTTTAAAGGTCCATTATGACACACGTATTATATCAGAGATTGTTCACGTCGGTACAGAAGACATTGAGTTTCATACAGCAAGGCGTTTGAGGTGTGAGTTTGTGCAAGTCGTTGCTGCAAACAGCCTGCTAAAAACAATAGCCCCAGATTGCAATGCTGATCAGAAGGGGTGGGTGCATGCGACTAGAGTGGAAAACAGGGAGGAGGGAAAGAAGGAAGGAGGGAGGGAGGAAAAACCTGAATGGAGGGATGAATGAATGAGGATGAAGGCTTTTCAGGAGCGTTTCGTTTCTTTTAAATGTTAAAAAAAAAAAAGAAAAAATCTGGCAGAGGAAAGGGTGTGCGTGAGTTGGTTAGACAGAGGTGGGGAGCAGAAAGGGTGAAGCTACCTACCGAGCTACCATGTGACTGCAGGTCTTCTTTGTGTGTGTGCGGGGGAGAGAGAGAGAGAGATGCTGTGGATGAAGGGATGGTTAAATAGCAAAGGTAGAAAGAGGAGGCAGTGATGAAGTGGGTGTATGGACGGGTGGAGGGAGACTGGCAGTGGAGGTGTGTAATTGAAAGTTCTGGGGTCTGTCGATCCCTCTGTAATCTACTGACTCTGCTTATAATCCACGTCAGTAGATTAGCAGATGACTTACTGACATGTTCAGTTTCATGATGCACTGTAACACAGACATACACATGAGCCTGTTATTTGATGCAACACACAATACAACCTGCACATAACCTGCATGCATGTCTTCTCTTGTTTTTCAATGTAGCTACACATATCCTGTGCTCATGTTCACATACATTTGCACATATATATACATGGGCACATCCAAATATTTACATTTATCAGTGGTTCATGTTGCCACATGTGCTGATACGTGTAATATGTATACATGTACATACACATGTGGAACACACATCATATGTTTAGAATTATACACAATACTGACTATCGCACATCTATCTGAATGCCTACACGTATCTATGTATAGAGTATACGAGTGTGTTCATCAGAATGTGTGTGTGTGTGTGTGTGTGTGTGTGTGTGCATGCGTGCGCATGTCAGATTTTTTTCAGTCTGAGATGGAATGGTGGCTGCTATGGTATTTACTCCGCTGTTGCTAGGACACTCCCTTTGAACATTTTAACCGAGCCTTCTCATTGGTCCGCCGCGATGATGCAAGATTCCCTCACCCCAAATCTTTCCTGAGCGCCCATAGAAACATGCCCGTTTGCATTTCCTCCACTCTCCTCGCTCCATCTCTGTCACTCTTTTGTCTCACCCTCTACACCCCCCCACCCCTTTTCCTGACAGGAGAGATCTCCTTGTCCACTCTCACTGTTCATCTCCTCCTCTCTGCCATTACTTCACTAATTAATTCCTACTCTCGAAAATTCCCTCCTCCCATTTGTCTTCGCCGTCTCCCTACTTCTGTCACTTCCTTCCTCCTCGTCCAGTCAAAACGCTCGCCGCAAAATGGTGTTGACAGCATGTGGCGTTGTCTTCCAGTGCCACACAATCGCTCTCTCCTGCTGTCTTGCGGAGGATTAATACTCTGTGTGTGTCACAAAGTCCCATTTCCTCTGTCCATACGATGTGAGGCGTCTTATTGGGCCGCCTTACTATGTGTCAGGATTATCAGGTTTGACAGGGTAGAAGACAGAAATGGGGGTTGGGGTGTCACGATGGGAGGCTCACTTTGTATTTCTCTTAATGGATGTTACATGATGTATTTTTTAATCTTTTCTTCTCAACAACATGCACACTTCTTTGCATCGTTGGTGCAGGTACCGCACATTCACAGCTACACGTCACTCACCGTAAAGACATGTTCACATTTCACACTGTGGCCGTGTGAAACCTTACAGCTCCAGCATGTCGGTTAGTACATATTGAGGGGGAACAGAAGATGGGAGTATGTGAGGATAGCAGGAAAGGGGGAAAAAAAGAAAAGTGCTGGGAAAAGGGAGGCGAGGGTGGATGATGTTTGTCTTGTTGTCTGCTTTTCTCAATGATCGTCCCTTTCGAAGAAGCCCTCTCAATGCAGCCCATCAGGTGTAATGATGTGTAATGATCTCCTCCAGCCTACACTGAACTATAGACATGACTGATGCCGCAGCATAACCTCAACTGACAGTCTATGAATAAGACACATATAATGATGTGAAAGTGTCTGCAGCTACTCCAAAGTGTCATGAAGCACGCCTAAATAAAGGATTTTGACACAAAATAGATGCTTAAAGCACACTTTAATATACATAGTAGGTAAAGACATCAAGACATCTGCTCCTACCTGTATCCTTTTATGAGTCAGGATTTAAACATCATTCTGGTATCATTTTAGAACAGCATTTTTTCTGCTTACAAATCTGTCAATAGTTGTTGAAAAGTGAGTCAACAGGAAGAAAATCCTCCCATGAGACAGACTTTTCCTCCTGCATTATGGTCACAGCAACCAGCAAATGGACAGCCATTCAATCCTTTTGTTCAACTACAACATCATCCATATGTTTGTCCATGTTGCCCAACTGGTTTTTCTCAAAATGCCTGACAATCCGCGTTTCATCCTAGCACTTCTAATCTTTCTGGCTGGCCGACCCATCTGTCCGACGGCAACATCTGTCATTCAAACATCTGCCACTCGAGCTCTCACGCTTGCTGTTGAGGATCCTTTTGTTTTCGTCACAGTTCAGAGGTTGGATAAGGCTGGTATTGTAGCCGGATGGGAAATAATTTAGGAACTTGAGATGTGATCCGCTTCCACCTGATAATCTTGTGGCTGTTAATCCAGTATTGTCAGGAATTAGGGATTACTGCCTCGGAGCAGAGATGATCCTGTTAAAAGGGCACTGGGTGGAGTGATAGAGAGTTCACATATAGGAAGCTGGAGGCTTTACGGCAGGGGTAGCCAACACGGTGCCCACGGGCGCCTGGTTGCCCGCAGAGACCATGTGAGTTGCCCACCACACATGTTCTAAAAATAACACTAGTCACCATGAAATTGCTTATAAAAAATTAGAGTTGCTGTTCTTTTTAAATCAGAAATACTTACATTAATGCAGATTTTAAATTACAATATTTATTATAATTTTTTGTTTTTTAAACAACGTCTTCGGTGTAAATGAACTTTGACTATGTCCGAGTCAAAGTTCACTGCGCATGTCAAACCACCACGTCACTTTGCTGAAGCGTCCGGGCGCAGACACTTTAGGAAGCTAAATGTGGTTTTTACACCCAAAACATGACAGAGAAATGAAAGAGAAAACACTATTTTCACGATGCCTGGGAGGAAGAGTTCTTTTTCACGACAGTGAAAGACAAATGTATGTGTCCTATTTGCGGGGCGACTATTGCGACGGCAAAGCGGCACAATGTGGAGAGACGGTACTTTAGCCGCTACAAAGCTTCCATGCTAACTAGCCACCTGGTAGCACATAGACTGTATGCGCACTACGGACAGGAAAACCCGGGACTTAGGCAGCTTTGACATCTACTACGACGGACGGGACTCCCTCCATGACGGGTCAGCATTCAGGCTTCATTGTACGATGCAGAGGTGATCCAGACTTCCCAACATTCCTACATTACCACTGTATCATTCACCAGCAGGACATATGTATGTACAAAAGTGGCCGGATTTGATCATGTGATGACTCGTGTCGTGAAGATCATAAATGGCTCCAAAGCCAAACAACCAGGACATTGAAGGTGCTGCTGGAGGAGCTGAACATGGTGACCTGTTACTACACACAGAAACCCCATGGATCAGCAGGGGACCAGTTTTGCAGCGTTTTTTGTCACTGTTGGCCGAAATCAAAGAGTTGATGCAATCCAAAGGGGAAGACACCTTGCTGCTTGAGGACACTGAGTGGATTCTTGCCCTGGCATTTTTAACGGACATCACTGGGAAACTGAACCATCTGAACTGTGAGCTGCAAGGTAAAGGTAAGACATGATAAGCTCTGCAATGCCAGGCTTCCCACTAACACACATTTACAGACAGAGAAAGAGGTAACATATGTTGTCATTCAGAACACCGTGCCATTACACAAAAATGTGAAAAATAATTTGTTGAAAATGTAATGATTTGTTGTTATGATCTGTTAAAAATGTTGCAATGCTGGTGAAAAATGCTGGTGATTAGTACTAATGTGATAGGATTCATTTCAAAATGTGAAAGAGTTGATATTTTTTCTTACATAACTGATAATTTGTACAAACATGGGACAGAATTCATGAACAAAGGTAGAGGTTTGCACAAATGAAGCATGATTTGATGACAGTTAATGATTTCCTAAAAATGTTAGAAGTGACAATTTGCACAGAAATGTAACTGGTGAGATTTTGAACAAAATGCTGCAAATATGCTGATTCATACAAAACTGCCAAGAAAGATATTTACAAAAGTTTCAGAGATGGGATACCTCTGACTTTTAAATATTGGAACAGATTTCCATATATATATGTGTGTGTGTGTGTGTGTGTGTGTGTGTGTGTGTGTGTGTGTGTGTGTGTGTGTTTCCTACCGTCATTGTTGTGGAAATCGTTGTTAATAATTATTGTAAGGAATAATTAACATAAATGTGATCAGAAAGTCTTTTGACATGTTATTTTCATATTATTATTATTTAAAGATGATGGCGCAAGTTTGCTAATGAGGAAATTTGTATCAAACAAGGTGTCCTTCGTACTACTCAGTACCCTTGAAGTTGCTCTCAGGTTCAAAAAGGTTGGTGACCCCTGCTTTACAGGATCTATGACAGGAGAGTATTCACTACATGTAACTTAAATTTGAGATCTGGGGATAAAAATGAAACTGGGGGTATTGTCTCACTGAAAAGCAATTTTTTGCTGTGTTGCTGCAAGTTCACTGCAAAGAACAATACCAATGTCACGTCTGTACAGTGAATATATAGCTATTGGGTCATTCGCTAGTTACCTTAGCTTTGAATCAAGACTGGAGACGGGGGGAGTCTGTCTGTCAAACCACCCATCACTACCTCTTAAGTTTACTAACTGGTACCAATTTATTCATTATATCAATAATATTTATACATTTTTTACAAATTCTTAGTGCAAAAAAAATCTTTAGTGTGGCGCATTAACCTGCACAAACCCACAGCGAGTCATTTTTTACAAACCAAACAAGACAGAACTTAAATACAAACCTTTTTAGATGATATCTGGACAAATTTTGTTAGTGATGGACAGAGCCAAAGTATCAAATTACTCCTTAAAAAACCATTCTTCTTGCTTAGGCAGTATCACTCAGTTGTGGTCTCTGTAAACATTAGGAATTTTCTGGATGTGTAGTATCTTGAAACAAAGTAGATCAAGGATCCTCAAGAGCTGCCAATAAAACTCTTGATTCAACAAAAGCTGATTTCACAGAGTATGAAATTCCACAAATTTCACTCATTTTGAGAGAAATGAGTCTTAAGACACAACACTTAATTAAAAATCTAGACAAATACATTTTGAAATGAGGGATTCTTTTAATTTAACACGTAGCTTTGAAGCAACTCACTGAATCAGTGAGAAAATAGAATGAGGAGGCAGCGAGATTTAATTCTCCGTGACAAGTGAGCCAAGAGCTGATAACTTTTCGATCATACTTAAATCTCAGTGTTGGATAGCACTTGTGAAAACTACTGAAAAGTCTTATTAGACTCTGTTATCATCCTTGTTATGGCCATCCTGTTGAAACTCTTTGAAATGTGTGCCATTAATTCCACTAAGACACAGAGATGGGCCACAGCGTCCCTATTGCTCCTAACCGGACATGACTTGGCCTGTCAAACTCCCTCTTTCAATGGCAGCGAAGAAGGAGAGGGTCGGTTTCTGCATGTAATCAGATTACCTCAGATCTGCTCTCTTTGGACTTCCGCTGATTTCATGGCCTGTTGTCTGTCTATGAGATCAATCACTGTCCACAAACATCAATAGCCGAAATGCTCACCCTCTGGTCATATTTAAGATCAATATCCCCAATTCAGAGCAGAGTGGGACGACAGGGAGCGATACTGTATTGCAATTAGTGTGTAATAAGTGAAGAGACAAATGATCTTCTCAGCAGTGGCTCCAACTCTCTTAATAAGTTCAGCTGGCTAATATGTCCAAGGGTTTGGTTAGTGAGGCTCACGGTAAATACACTTACAGGAGGCAGGGACACTTATCAGAGATAGCCTAAAAGCTATCAGAGATGAATGGATGAATGGGTGAGTGTATTTATTTAGGGAAGAAAAAGAAAGAAAAAACAACAAAAGGTGTTTTAGTAAGGTGTTAGACCACCATGTACTGCCAGAGCAGCTTTTAAATGCACCTTGACTTTGATTCTTTAATCTCTGGACTTTAATGGAGGGATTAAGCACAATCCTTCCAAAATATACTTTCTCATGTGGTGTTTTGATGATGGTGGTGGTGCAGTTTCTCTCGTTGGTGGAGATCTGGTGACTGTAAAGACCATAGCATGTATTTTGCATCCTTTTTTATCAAAGCCTTCAGTGACTCCTCGTGCTATCTGTGGACCACTTCCATCAGGAAAGACGTGTTTCCTCATTTAATAAAGATGATCACCCTGAGCAACTTTGTATTGGTTTGCAGTGACTCTTCCTTCTAAGGGGACAAGTGGAACCAAACCATGCCACCAAAATCCCCTCACTGTAGAAGTCAAATGTTTAGGTTCTGCCTTCATTTTGTCACCCATCTATAGTTTAACAGCCATGATGTCGAATGTAACTGAATATATTTCTTAGTTGACTGTTTGCTAAAATTCGCATGTTCAGCGAACCAGATAGAAAATGGTGCTATGTTCTAAACCAAAGCAGTATTTCTTTAGAAAAGTACATCACAGGGTTACATGTTTCAGCAGAAAATAGCCCATCAGAGTTGAATGTGGTGTTTACCTACAGTGTGAGTCCACAGTGATACTGTATCAGAGTTTAGATGAACTGCTCAGCTCTGCTCATTATTTGACTTGGGGAAGTTTACACAAGAGCAGCTCGTACGAATGTTGCCTGACATAGCATTACAAATGCAAAAACACAGAGTAGTCTTCATCCTTAAAGATTTTCAATTTGCAGCATTTAAAATAAAAATGCAACTGATGAAGCACAGATATAACCACTATAACCTCCGTGCTGCTTGTCCAAATATAATCTTCTATAAACGTAACGAACAGGTTCAGACAATCAGGGTCAAATACCTATGATCCTAAAATTGGCCCTTGTCATAATGTGTTGTCAGAGTAGGACTAAAGAGTGCTTCTTGAAGGACAAAAACAGTACTTTATGTCCATGTGCTCTACATGGATTATCAACTGATGTGCACTTTTTGCTTGAAACATGTTTCAGTTTGATATCATATATGTGGCCATTTGAAAGGGGCCTTTTGGAGATCCATTGTGTCGTACAGACTAATGATCAATATTTTTATCTTAATTGTGATATGAACATGTGTGATAAACACGGACTGAACAGAAAATATTTAATTTATATGTGCCGTCCGTTTATTCTCAGCATTCTCAGCCTCTGAGATGAATCCAGGACACATGAGTCATGTATTCACACCTATCAGAGGAAGGCCCAGCTAGCCGTCATCTCCTCTTAGATTAACTGGCGTCAGTTTGGAGGTAAATTACACAACACAATGCTGATGAAGGACAGAATAGTGAGGGAAATGTCAAGAGATGTTCTGTTGAGATTAAAGAAAATATTTCAAAGGGAACTGTGTACATTAGCAGTGTACCTATTAAGCAGAGAGACATAGGAACTGTGTAGCTAATATTTTTCAATAATTGTTCATTTATCGCAAGCCATATCATCAGTGCAATATTGAACAATGTTATCGCACATCACAGATGTCGCTCATATCACACAGGCCAGTTTTAATGCTGCTTTCATATCAAGTCACGTAAGGTTTCAGTCAGCCTCCGTTATCAGTGTAAACTCCATCAGTGACGTGAAAAACACAAACGTCTAATCACTGTATGTATTTGCATGTTTCCATCTCTGTTTCTGTGTGTGTGTGTGTGTGTGTGTGTGTGTGTGTGTGTGTGTGTGTGTGTGTGTGTGTGTGTGTGTGTGTGTGTGTGTGTGTGTGTGTGTGTGTGTGTTCACATGCGAGGATGCCAGATCTGCCAGGCACACCAGGATGCTGGCAACCAAGCTTTTATTCTGTGTTTGATCAGGCTTATGGGACTATACACACAGACTCTTATTTTCCTTTCTGTGCACATAGACACACAGACATGCCCATTAATTAGTTCAGCTGAAGTCATTAAGGATTCATCTACCGTATATATCATTCTTTTTGCATCAGACAACAAAGACAGAACAGGCATGTATCGAAAATAAATCACCGGACAAAAATAAACCAGAAAACCAGCCAAGATCTCAAACTTTCACACCAGGGATCCACCAACATGTCCCAAATCGACTCTCTTTTTAGTTCATTCTCATCCTGTTCCATCAATTACTTTTTTCTCTGCGTCAGCTTGAGTCCATACTTTACATCGCAGCCAATTTCCTATATTTGAGAGCTGCTGCTGCTATCACGGCCCTCCCAGCGGGACAGGGAATAGTGTAACACTGCATCCTCTGCCATGTGAGACACACTGCAGCACAGTGTGATGGAGCATCGCCTGTCAAGGACATGCCGGCTCTTCCTGGTAGACTTCGACACACAGAGCTAAATATAGATTCGAGGTCACATGGGGTCAGAGGTCACCATTCTCTGTGGTCATGTGCTGCAGCCAAGAGGCTGAGACACACGATGTGACCCGGTTTCACTATTTTCTACATACAATCGAATCAATATGAAGGTAGCGTTCTTTACTGTGAGCATGAAAATTTGTCTTAGTAGTCTTTTCTTTCTCACTGAAGTATTCACTCTGACATTAACCTTAGTTTTACCATTTAATTCATTCATGCCAGCTGCTTTCTGCTTTCAGTAGTGAGTGACGCTTCTGTCACACCAACAACATATTCAGCCATGACAGAAGCTGTAACATTGGTTGCTAGGAGCGTTTTTCATGTCGAAGAACCGTTCCAATTTGAGAAACGTCATTTTAAAAAGTAGACCTACAACAGTGTGTACAGCTTCATCCACTTTGTCCATGCATGGTGCCATCGGTGGCAATTTTTCTTTCACCATTTTTCTGCCACTAGCACAAGAAAATTATGTTGCTATTTTAAGTTTCACCTACAAACCTCTAATTGGCTCCGTTGCCTTGCAACCAGTAAAAGTGCCGTTAGTGAGCATCAGATCTATAGGAACTAGTGGCAAATCAGAGCTGTGTAGAGACTCAGAGGTGTGAAGCAAGGCTCCTTTACTGTTTTGTGCCACAGAGAAACAGGGCAAAATGTGTAACCACAGAAATCCCTGAAACTGGGACACTGGAGTGGTTATAACCAATTAAAGCTCAAAGATTTGATGCAATAGCTCTCTTACAAACTACAACACCAGACACATTTATTTGCCTTTTTTAGATAGGGGCAGCTGAGGAAGGACAGAAATGAGCAGAAGATAAGATGCAGCAAAGGGCTGAGAATGAAATTAAACCCAGGCTGCTGCAATAAAGACTCAAACTTTAGTACATGATGAGCATGTGCTCTACTAGGTGAGATACAGACTTCTTTTTATTCACTTTATTTTGTCATTTTCCCAACCTGCACAAATTACGGATGCTAAAAATATTTGTCACACATTATGGTGTCCTGATGCTTAACACACAAATAGTATTTATAGTGTAGTCTGGTGGAGGAGAAAAGCACAAAAATCTGTAGTATAGAGCTGAAACACAGCCACAGAGAGACAGAAAGAGATTCAATGAGGCAATGATGGACATTGAAGCAATGATGAAGAGGAATTTTGATTAGGGATCACTACACAAGGCAAACTTGTGCTAAAACCACCTGCATTGGAAATCTTTTTTTTCAAAGACACATTCTGAGTGAAGTAAGCAGTCAGCACTATGGCTTTTTTAAAAACTCCACCTTGAAACTGAAGTGTACCGATGACAATTTAAAAAAATATAGATTCAGACTTCCAGGGTTTCATACATAACAAACGTAAAGAAATAATACTGTCAACTTGCAGGATGGGCTTCAGAATCAGTTTCAGCGATTAATACGTGTAGTTAAATTACACCAATTTTACAACATGCCATTGTGTCATGTAGAGCAGTTTTACAGCGTTGGAGCAGAGCTATAGGTGAGCTGGTGTGCTCGAGCTACCATGAGTGGGGGCAGATGTGTTGAGAGCCCGGGAGTAGCAATGGTATAGTTAGATCTGTTTTTATGGGGAAAAAGCCTTCTGAATGTGCAATTTTGACGCACGGAGATGCGTTTTTAGGGGTTAAAACACGAGAAAGGGACTTTAAAGAAGAGAACAGTGACTGGTGTATGCAGGCAAGAGATAGGCAAGGAATTAGACAGACAGAGAGACAGACAGACAGACAGAGACAAACAATGAATGGACTGAAAGAGTGAAGGAGAGTTGAAGGAGAGGGGAGTATCACAAGACAGTGAGACGCCAGGGACTGGAGTTCAAACTGCCTTTATGTACTGTTTTATAGTAGTCCTTGTCTCTCCTTGTCATTCTATTGCTGTTTTACACTCTGTCTTGCACACACACACACACACACACACACACACACACACACACACACACACACACACGTATATATAGACACAAACACACGCATATCTTTTGTTCAATTTCATTCAAACCTGATCAATCTAAATCAAATGAATTCACTTTTCCACTGATTATGTGTGCACACAAACTTACTGCATGTACCAGCATCGACACACTTGCACACACACGCACACACATACACACAGTGCGACTCAAATCAACTCAGCACAATTAAATTTTTATTTTCATTCCAGTGCAGTTAACTTTATATGTTAGAAAAAAACACACACACTTACACACGTCTAGCTCTCTTCCCCCCACATAAAACAGCATGTGAGCAGTCCATTAGGGACAAAGAGGGGCTGCTGATACAGACATATACTGTGTCTGTCTTTGTTTACAGATAGTGGGGGTGCAATGATATCTACAGTAACCGTAACCCACACACATATGTACATGCACACATCACAAGCCCCCTGCGAGCGCATGCAGAACCCTAAAAGCCAATTGTGTTCTCTTTGATTGCAGCTAATTGGCATCCCACATCACAAATAAAGATAACAAGAGCTTACTGTACATCCATCTATCCGCTGACAGCTGGAGCGCAGACACAAAACTGCGATTAAAACTGAAATCTAAAGCTGTAATTTTTCCTGCTCTACTTTTTCAAGGTTCAAAATGTCCCTGAGGCAAAACTGTGGTATTCAAATATTAATGGCTACATTAAATATAAGGAATATATTAATCTCTATGGTGGAAAAAAAAAAAAGAGGGAGACCAGAACTTGAATTGCTCTACCAATAATCTCTTAGGTTAGACACTTTGACAAACAAGATGCTGTAACACATACAGTACAGCACAAACATTTAAGCATTTTATCCACAAATAAGCCATGAAATCCCCGAGTTGCTGCCCCACTTCTTTATTTCACTTGAAAAACGGTCTCTCTGAAGCGTGTCACACAATGGAAATGAATTCAAGAACAGCTTAAACATGTCATAACTCTCTCTCTCTGCCATTTTTCTCCCGTCTCTCACACTATCCTCCTCTTTTCTTTGTCAGCTTCGTAACACGGGCTCACAATGCTCATTTGCAATCGCCCTTTCATGAGGCACCGTGCACTGCTCTGGACTGGTGCATGTGAGACGGAGAGACAAGGGGGAGGGGTGACGGAGGAGAATCATAACCTCCTTCGATTTCCATCCCTCTTTTTACTCTCTGCCACTCCATCTTTCACTCTCTCGCTCAGCCTTTTCCCCCCTTTTATTCTGTCTTTCGCTCCTCACTTCAACGAGGGACAGCGGTATCTATTATTACTTATGAGTGTGTGTGTGTGTGTGTGTGTGTGTGTGTGTGTGTGTGTGGGCCTGAGGCAAATTGGCTGTAGCATTCCATCAGCGGTCAACCTTTAGTGGCGGTCTGGCTGTTTCTGACACTGCCACCTCCCATTTCAGTCCTGAAACTGGCTCTTTGTCACAACTCCTCTCCTCTAATTTTGTTTCCTCTCCTTCTCTCTTCTCCTTATCCTCTATTATTTCTCTTTTACCTTTCCTTTCTTGTCCATTTCACTTTTTCCATTCCTTTCCCGTTGTCTTCTCTTCTCCTAAAAACCTCACCACCATCCCAGAAATGTACAATTTACATCATGATAATGACAGAGCTTCAAAAAAGTGTCTTCTTCTTGTTCTTTCAGGCAATACATCAGATTAAATGAGTTGAAGTGGGCTCTTTTAGTTAGTTTACTTCACTCTTCATCCCTCTTCTGTCCCACTCACATGTGGTACAACCACAGCCTCCTGCACTCGTCCCAATCTTTAGGGACAATATGCTGAAAACAAAGAAGCAAATGATAGAAGGAGGATATAAAAGACACACGAGAAGAGGAAGAGGTCAAAAGGGTGAGTGGTGAGAAGATGAGTGAATGAACGGCTGCATAAAAGAGGAGGTTGGGGTGAACAGAGGGTGGAGAGAGGGGTGTGTCGAGAGGGCGGCCGAAAGGTTGAGAAGAAGCGAAAGAGATGGACAGCGAGTGAGGACAGGAATAATCATCAGTGGGATCTTTTTTTTTTTTTTTTTTTAAAGATGGACCTGTTCAGTGAGTGGAACTAATATGATTCGAGTAGTTCAGGCTCAGAACAAAACAGACAGATGTCTCCATGCGATGACTTTGTGATCTCTGGCTTCTCCTTTCATTTTCTACCTCAGCACCTCCGACTCTCTCACCACCTCTAAATACATTTCGACTCACGATGCTGAAAAAGCAGCCCCCTCCAGCTGGCAAGACTTCTGTGACAGTGTCTGCTGTCTGGAGACTGCAGAGTAGTCTAATATTTGATTAAGATGACACTGATTCATTATGGAGCTGATCAAGTGGCAGCGCTGATATCAAATTCTTCCTGGAATCTGATTGATTAGTTTTGACTACATGGAAAATAAAATATATACAGATCAGCTACAGCATCAAAAACCACTGACAGGTGAAGTGAAGGGATCATTTCGCTACAGTGCAGTGCAGTGTTCGGATGGGAAACGTTGTTGCTTTGCCACATACGTCCTACTTAAACAATATTCCAGACCAAGCACAGCGGCTTGAAGAAAGTGACAAAGACCCCAGCGCATCTCCCCAACCTCCAGACTCTGTAGATCCTAATCTGCTTAGGCATCCATTAGATCATTAGGTGTGCCCAAACAAGCCCAACACATTAACTGCAAACTACAGCACCCAAAGGATCTGCTGCCAACACCCCCCGGAATCTGCAGCACAGGACACCACCACAGGTCCTGTGTTCATGCCTTGATGGTGGCATGAAGGGGACCCAAACAATATTAGATGGGTAGTTTTAGTGTTTTTACTAATCTAAAACCTTTCAGCATATTGTAATTCATGCGGTGTGTGCTGACGCTAGACTTCTCCTCCTCTCCGCTTTGTTTTCAGGTTTAGAAAATCTGGCTCCTGACAGAAGATTTTGGCCAATCACTGGGTTTTTCCACACAGATCACGTGAGCTACTGTTCAGAGAAACCAAGTCTAATTGGACATAAGAGTGCGTACGTGCTCATGCTCCTCTGCTAGGAGTGGTTTGGGACAGAGACGAGAACATGTCTATGTTTTCAAATTCTGACTTTTTAATTTCATTTCAGTTTTTCCAATTTGTCTGTATTGCAGTTTTAAAGATAAAAAAATGACAAAATTTGTGAAGAAAGTTGTATTCATATGTAGTATAAAACTAATATCCAGTATCCATCTCAACACAATTTGGGAAGATTTTGTAGCATCAAAACACCAAATAACAGCCTGTTTTAGACCAAGAAGCTGTATTTTTTCTTTTTTTTTACTTCCCCCCTCTCCTAATCTCTATTCAAACAAGTGTGTCATTTTATGGAGCATTAAACCTGCACATTTGTAGTGACGATAATTGCTCTCTTACTTCTACATTGCTAATTGTCCTGCGATCATTCGATTACATTGTACAATAAAAACAACACACCATAAAGGTGTATGTAGATCTCAAACTCACATGCTGTCTATAGGGAGTCCAGAGATGGGACTTGAAGTTTGTATGCGGATCATGTTAAACTGTGCTGAGAAAGCAAACAGGTGCCATGAAGCTCAAATGGCAAACTGCAGCACTTGACTAATTTGCAGAATTGGAAATAGTAATCCATCAACATGTGTAGTTAAATAGTTATCACAACAGCTGCAAGAAGCTCTGTGGAGTGGAAGATAAGAAAATGTGTGTTTTTTAGGGCGTTTCATTGTTGAAAGTAAATTCATTTGTCCACTTCAACTCTATCCACTAGTAATAACCTGCTGTGTCTTAGGCCAAGGCTTCACCTCCCTCAAACTATGTCTGGAGAAAGGCTTGAACTTTACCCTTTCACTGAGAGGAGAGATCAACGTGTACAAGGCACTTAACTTCAATCAGTGAAAACAAAACTCCCTCCGTAAGGCGGAGGGCATGTAATTCCAGGAGTGGACAGTAGTTTACAACCCCTGCAATGAGGAAAGTAAATGCTTTGGAGCTCCGCACACTCAAGAGATTGAGGAGAGTACAGTCCATCAATCCATCCACCTGATTGATAACACAGCACCGTACCCGACTGTGTGTTGCCATGAGAATAAGAGGCTGCGTTTCCCTGACAACTATTCTGCAAATATCCCGCCTTCCTCCTGTCTGCACTCTCCCCTGATGAGATTTGATGATGCAAGGGCAGCTGCAGTAGTGTTAATAGTTACACCAGTCAGCGGGTAAAACAGCGCTGGAGCCGCACAATGCACGAAACAACAAGATTAAATCAAAAGAAGGAGAAAGAGGCACCTTCCAAGTCCCCTGATTGGATTGATTGTTTTGCTTGCTGATTGTTTTTAACACCCATAAAAGCTAGAACTAATAACTGCTGGCCAGGCGCTTTATAGCTCAAGTGGTGTTACTCCATCAACAATCATCATGGGGCACTTAAAGCAGAAGATTTGAACAATAACAATCAATCAAATGACTGCACATAGTGTGTTCTTGTAGTGCCGGACTCACAGAGAATTATTACCCAACTCTTTAGCCCCCACTTTAATTTTCTGGCCATCAAAAAGGTCAGCTTGCTGCTTTGGTTTCGTTACTGTGTTGTACATTCTCACTACTCTTATAGCACAATTTTCATCCGCAGAAAGCAGCTGTTGTCAGTATAGAGAGGTACAGTACACTACCTGACCAGCACCAAATATCAGACCCACAGTTGGAGACGATTTAGTGAAAAAAGCATTTAGCAGATTAAGAAATCGACATTCTTATCAGGAGGACCAGCTGGTAGTGTCTGACTACTCCTAACTCCCAGGTAATCCAAAAATGAACAGAGGCGCAGCATGAATGAAGTGGACTCGGGTCATGCAAACATTTTTGGGAAACCAACAGTTCCATTTGTCACTCAAAGCTGCCACATTCTTAGTTAGGCATAGCTTTAGGCTTTGTTACAGTTTAAAGAGGTCAGTTATATAAAAGTTACCTCCATGTACAGTTGTCATGATCGGAGAAATCAGCTATAGCTACTAAAATCATTTCTGTACGAGGATGTAAAGACGTTAAATTCTTCTGTGAATTTCAACATTTTAACATGGGGGGTCTGTGGGGATTGACTCGCTTTTGGAGTCAGCCTCAAGTGGCCATTCTGAGGAACTGCAGTTTTGCAACATCCATGTTGGCATCACTTTTCAGCCCCAGAGGTTGCTGCTTGTTTATTCAGTGGCTCATGCTTGTCTATTAGTTTAGATAGTTGGTTGATGTTGTGTTTCCAGCTTGCTGTCTTCAAGTCATCAGTTATTTAAGCTTAAACATAGGCTACAATGTTTTTGGACGTAGCATCAGGTTGAATCTAGTTGTATCAAGCTGAATAAAATCATACCATAATACTATTTGCCTAAAAATTTCTTTTTAGCCTTTCTGAATCTGTGCGTTATGAATTCAAAATGCATCACTACGTTCGTTTTTTCACAGCTCCGTCGTGTACAGGGTGTAGAATTTTATGCTAATATCTCTCTCTGTGTGTGTCTTTCTCTTTGTCAGGTGGTGGGTGCTGATGCTGTAACCACTGTGTGGAGCTGACAAGCCCTGGTTGATGCAGTGAAGTGTTCCAGTGGGATAAACACAAGCGAAGGTAGGAATGAAAGACGAGGAGGGGAAAAATTCGCAAAAGCAAACAGCTGAACATTTCAAAAATAAGGAAGCAGCAGAGAAACACCATATGGGAGATTCGGGAAGAGACAAGGCGGATGGACGATTTGGGAATAAGGAAAGAGTGATGGGTAGAAAGGAAAGATGAGAGTCGCTGCATCTGTTGTATACAGTACAGCTGTTGAATGGGTTTGAGTCACAGTCTACTGAATAGCTAGTCAGTGTCTGGTGACAGATTGTGGTTAGTGGCAGGGAGGGGAAAGAGAGTTCGAATGCTGTTATTGGTGAACCAACAGAGGTTAGACTTGGCAAAGATGAGCAGTGCTGTTTCTGTGCTCAGTAAATCCACACTGATGAAGCTCCGGGGCTGTAACAGGAGAAATCTTTCAGTAAGAGCTGAAAGGAGGCTGGGAGGCTTAGCTCTGCTGCTTGGCTTCCAATCTGGACCAGGTTTGCTTTTCAGACCCATGTGGGAGCCGAGCTGTGTCTTTATTAAGGCTCAAGGAGCCCCTCGGTTTGATTTCTCTTGCCGGACTACAGATGAGAGCTGTGTGTGCTGTGCAGTTGCATAAGAGAAGCACTTTGCTCCACTTCATGCCAGCTGACTGCAAACATTGTGTGTGTGTTTGCTTGTAACTGAAACTGCAACCAGTGACCACCAAACACACTTCCTAATTCACAGAATACCATGTCTTAATGCTCAAACAGTCCATCTGCGATCCATCCAGTGGCTTTTATGAGATGTACATTATGGACGCAAGTTTAATAGCCAATGTGTGTTTGCGCTGCCTTATCGCAATTTCCATTCTGGCACTCAGATTTCTTGCACCTAAGGGCCACCAGTGAGACTGAATGGCACCATGATGAAATGTGCTGTGACAAGACAAGGCCAAAGGAGCTGGGAGAGTGCTGCTGAGTGGTGAAATAGAGAAGTGAGGCAGAAAGAAGAGTTGGAGGGGATATTTTTGAGGAACCCATTCTGACGTCAGAAACAAAAAGGGAGAAGGAGCTGTCTTCATACGCGTACAAACTGAAACGATACAGACACACATCAGAGAAAGGCAGAAATGTAAATACCATGAACATGAACTATGTTCTGCATACCGACAATCTCACCGAGCAAAGTATCATCTTCTGCAAACAGAGCAGCATCTAGCACAGAGAGCGAACAGAGAAAACCACAAGTTTTTAAATAGAAAGCTCAAAAAGAGAAGTGTGAAGTGGACAGACAAACACAGAGAGTGAGACAGAGGGAGAAAGAGTGAGAGCAGAAGTTTACCTCAGCGTCTAAGAAAAGCAGAGTGGCAACCAGTGTCACCGAGGGACTACAGTTATCGCTCTGAGCCGGGGTAACCGAGGATTTACTCACAGCAACGGTTTGAGAGAGCAGCGAGGAGGAGGACAGGAGAAAGAGAAGACTGAGGAGGAGAAACTGAGGGATAAAGATAAAGGAAGAGGTGACGCACTCGAAGGAAAAGAGGGTAAGAAGAGAGAGATAGGAGCAGCTGCTGGCTGGTTTTCTAATGTACTGATTTTCAAGCTTGACGAACGTCTTTCTGTTTGCCGTAAGTGTCGTGCAGTTAATTGAAACATCAATTTCACACGTAGTAGCAACTGATGCATCAGATCAGCAGTTGTTAGCGAATGACCCCGTGTGTGAGCAAACTGGATGCCTTTTTCTCCCGTCTTCAGCTGAGACGAGCAGACGATATTGCCAGGCCAACAGTATCCTGGCAACCATCAGCCGAGCTCTGCTCTCGGGATGGACCGCATGCTGCTTCAGACTTGTGCTGATATGTGTGTGTATGTGGCTGGTGTGAGGCTACCTCGAACACACACTCTCGGCTGTTCACGTGTCAAAAATCTTTCATCGCTTTATACGAGGCTGTGATCTGTATCTCAGCTTGACTTCGCCTTTGCAATCACCTTGTCAGGCCGAGGATGAGAATCTGTTATTCATATATTCATAGTGCCGGTTCGGCGTGTGTCTTGGAGCAGGTGGTCTAAAAGTCAGGGAGGAGACAGGCTGCGTTTTACACATCGGAACCGGCGCTCATAGGTTACGGCAGTGACTCAGCATACAGTTTCCCGGCCCTTCTAACAGATCTAGCTGTAGATAGATTAGAAACACAATGCAGTAGATGCAGTCCTCATGTGAAAACTTTGGAGAATGTCAGCAAGCCGTCTCAGCGAGTGGACAGCGTAACACCATCCCTGTTCCATCTGTACCTCAGTGCTGCATTGCAACACCCGTTCTTGCTGAGTAACCACGAAAAGACACGATTTTTTTTCAGGATGGGGGCATCTCATAAACATGCTAATGCTGAGCATAAATCATTCTTGCAGGGGGAAACTGATAGGCCTCTGCTGTGTGCTAACATAGCACATAAACTCACAGGGTCGGGCAGAGGAAATGAAACTTGGCAGCTGCTTACCTTCTGCTACCAAAGTCCCTCTATGATCAAGAAGGGAGGAGACGATTAAGCAGCAAGGCTTTCATACTCGCACAGCTGAGAGTCATTTCTAAATATTGGATTCCTCTTTTGTGTGTGCGTGTGTTTATTGTATATTTTTTTATGCAACACACACACACACACACACAAGTCCACATGCGGTCTCTCAGTCCACCTACTCATTGCTCTCTTAGCATCTGTTTGCCTTAAATTTGAATTTCTTTTACTTGCTTTAAGGTTGTTAAATTCACCTTATTTCACACTGAATGACAGCATCACATATATTCTGTATCAGCTTGTTCCAACATTTTATTGAAGCTACATGATGATTTAAGCTGTGTTATGTCCACACAATGGAGATATTCTATCATTTTAAAACACTTTTTTTATTATTCAGCCTTACATATTTTGTATCTTTGGACACTTTTGGATCTCCACTGTGATTCTGAATAATGCTCCGTGGGTTTCAACTACGTGTGGGTAGTTTCATACTTTAAGTACTGATACTACTAAGTTCTGCTACTAGCGTTAGTAGGATTGCTGCCAAAAAATAGATCCAACTGGGTGGTTTGGGCACATGCCTCATGCAGCACTGAGTCCATTTGCTGCATGTCTTTCCCTTTGCCTCATTCCCTCTATTTTCTGTCTCTCTCCAGGTTTTTTGGCTTAAATATGCCAAAGACTTGGATCTATTGTTACATTTTGGCTGGACCACCCCATTGATCAACTCCTTAGTTCAGTGAATTTACACACAAAATCATAACTGTGATTTTAACATGCCGGTGATTAAATAGACAAGAGCAAAAATGGTAAAGTCATTTGGTGGTAATAAAACTATATTCAGCCTATTAATAATGCATTAACGTCATAAATCACAACACACAAGTCTGCCCAGAGAGCAGTTTATAAGCTGTCATTAATAATGAAATGAACTGGGACTGAAGAGGCTGGAAACAGGGAACGCTGCCCTGCTCTTAAATTTTCAAACACCTGACATATGTTCTTTGGCCTGGTGCTGTGTGTGAACATGCAGACTGGTATCTTCTGCCTGTCTGACCTCCAGTGTCATCTAATGAAGCTTGCATCATTGGTTTCATAAAGCTCTGCCAGGAGCCTCTGGAGGTACAAAGAGCCTGTCATAAAGTATCTATAGACTATTGGACATAAAGAGCATTAGGGCAGAGCAGCCCATACATGGCCGGCTTTTATTGGGTTACTATAGCAATGTAAATGGATTAAAACCAGCACTCAGCTCTTGTGACTCCCAATGAGTGAGTTAAATGATTCACTACTGGATTTAGGCCTTCCTCTAATTGAATACAGCATACGCTGTGTATTGGATGCAAACTGTGATCAGTGTCATTTATGACTGGAATGTCTGACTTCGCTCTGGACATATTGCTTAGACAGAAGGACGGAGCAGCAAAGGAAAAAGGGATAATTACACGAGTGCAGATGGGTAAAAAACTAAAACAGTCACAACCTGCTGTGTTCTCCATGTGCCTGTTGTGTGTTTTCTTGCGGGTTGCCAGGTTCTGCGTACTGTATGCATTTTGTTGTTTCCTCCCGTCCAGGTCGCCAGCCATGGGGAACCTCATTAAGGTCCTTGGCAAGGATTTAGAGAACTGTCCACATTTTTTCCTGGACTTTGAAAGTAAGTGAGCGCCAGGGTGTGTGCACGTGTCTGTGTGCTTGAATTGTGAGCGCATGTGTGTGGAGCGGAGGTGTGCAGTGGGAGGTCGGCGCGTGGGGTCAGGGGAGGCGTGTTTGGAGGCGAGCTGCTGAGTTGTTGATGGTGTGATGGAGTGCTGTTGAGGGTGTGGTTTGTCATTATCAGGCACTCTTTAGTCCCACTCTCACCCCGATGAAGTTCTGCACATGTATACACGGTGCAAAGGTAAATACCATGATGCAAAGGAGCATCAGTATGAATTAAAAACACAGATATGTGCAATGAAAAATCACATTAGCTGTTAATTTTACGGGACTGAATTTGATAATGAATGACCTCGAAAGGCACAACCTATAATAAAAATTAACAAGAGAGCGCGTATTTGACACCAGCATTTTAGACTTTTATCCCATGGAAACTCACCTCTTTTTTCAGTTCCAGTTTTTACCAACAAGTCTGCCCACAAATTGGAGCCTTCACATAAAATGGGGCAGGCTTATGTGCTTTTATTATTAGGGTTGTTTTTGAGATCATTTTTGGTTTCAAGTGGTTTTTATTCTTACTCAGGTAAATTTTTCTGTATTTGAGTCTCCATTTCTGTTTTTGCCCAAAAGTAAGGAGTAAGTTCTGTTTATTTGTATTTTTTAGTAGTACTAGTAGTATTTTAAAGATTTTTGAATAAATTCTTATAATTATTTATTTAGATATTTTACAAGTTTACAAGTACTCTCATCGTATTGATTATCCATCTATTTATCCAGGATTCTTGGGAGAATCCAAATAATTATGTGTATCTGAGGGGTACATTGGTATTTTTATTGTTTTGCTGTTGTTGCGTGTCAAATTCTAATTACATTTTGTGACGTTTGACCATCAAACTCGAGAATCGCTACCGTCAGCGCCACAAATGACGCTTACGAATCCTCTGAATGCCGCCATGAGAGTGGGATTAAAGAAGCTGTGCATCCATGTTGCCATGCTTCACCCGGGACATACTCCCACCATGCCATCCCAACAACCTCCTCTCATCCAGTCCCCCACCTCAGCACCTTCACCACACACACACACACACACACACGCACACACGCACACGTACACACTCACATGCAGCCACGTGCGCACAACCCCGACACCCACCCCCTCATCACCCACAGACTTCTTCCCTCTCTCTGTTCCAGGGGGCTCATGGGAAACCTCCTGAAAGTGCTGGCTTGCGCCGAACTTGAGCATGGCCCAATAGTTTTCCTTGACTTTGAACGTGAGACCATCCGCTTCTTATTTTTTTGAGTTATCCCTTTCTCTTTGTTGCCTTTCCTTTTTTTTCTCCATCATTTCCATCTACGTTAGCTGACCATTGTGCCATCCTTACGTCCTTATTTACCCTTTAGTCCCTCCTCAGCTCTTCTTGTTCCACTTTATCTCTTGATTTCCGCTCCAGGGACTGGCATTTGAAAGTCATTTGGCTGCTTTCTAAAGAGTCTTATTCACACGCGCCACATCTTATTAGACGCAGACAGATGCACAATAGCATGGTGGCAGTGTGGCAAAATGACAACAACAATGCTTTGATCTCCTGAGCTACAAAAACTGTGGAGACATAAAGAGTGAATGCCAGTCCTGTGTGGGTTTCTGTTGCTCTGGGATGACGATGGCTAACAAAAAGTCTATCGTCATCCCTCCACCTCCTCATCTCCTCATCCCCTATTGTGTGTCTGACCTATCTGTGTGTGTGTGTGTGTGTGTGCTCTGCACAAAACAGTGTGTGTGTCAGTGAGTGAGAGTGATTAAGTGAAACTGAAAGAAAAAGAGTGCGACTGTGAAAAAGACTGGAAAATAAAACCACCTCTGTCCCTTCTTCTCTCATTTTCCCAGTCAGTGAATTCTAAACTCTGCTGTGTGAAAACATTCATCCTAACAAGTCATTTTATTCCACTACTCAGTGCTAAAATCTTTTTGAAACAACTATATAAAAACACCAATTACCACTAAGCACAGAGTCATGTTGCATGCATGGCTAAAGAACTAGAAGAAACCCAAATTTTAAAGGGTTTTGTTGAATTATTTATTTCTGTAAGACCAAATTTAGACTTTCTGACGTCACAAAATTTTTATTTTTACTGCACTGGAACATTTAAAATAAGAAAAATCCTCCCTTGAATTTTAAGACTGATTATGAGACGAAATGAACTGTTAAGATGGAGATATTTTGCACTGTATCCCAACATATTCTGCTCCTCCTCAGCCACTTTACCCCCTTTAACAGCTGGCTTCCTCCGCCTCTTCCTGTATGTTACAGCAGGAGTAGGAGAGCTCACTGCTGGCGAGAGACGTCAGCTGTCAAATAGGTTGAATTTCCCCTTCATTTATTATGCCTGTGATTCACTTTACTTCGGAAGCAAGTGGAATGAGTCAGACTCGGGAATGGCAGCTTTAGACGCTTCCCTTCCCCTCCTCACCCACCACCACTGTGCCATCTGTGAGCTCTCCTTCTCAACCCGGAGACACACTCACCTCTGTCACACAGCTCCCAGTTTGGTTTAAACTGCGCTCAGCTCTCATCAAGCTATTTATGGCTGAATTGTTCCTCGTTCAAACCATTTGTCAGAGGAGGAACAAATGTGACAACAAGCAAAAATGCCAACAATTTCCTATTTAGTTCCCACTTTAATTACTTGAACTGAATTAAACCAACCTATACTCCTTTAAAAATGTTGAAGGAATCATTTTTAATTTTTTTTTAATTAATAGCACAAAAATAATGTGTTCATATAGACTCCTGACTTGTGAATATGTTAAACACGACTACATTTGAGAATATCTTTAGTAAAGCACAAAATGCGAGCTGTGTGTCTGAAACATTTCTTGCTAACTTTTTAGCACACTATAGTTACTCTCCACCATTTTATTGGAATGGAGTGCATAAATGTATTCTCTATGTAGCACTCTTCATATTTCCACAGGAAAGTGAATAGTAATGTCCATGGAATGCAGACTCTATGACTTTGACTAGAAAGGTAACACTGAGCTGAAGTGACCAGGTTTAGTGTCTAAAATCTCAATTTACTGATCACTATTGTCCATTTAACAGGGAGTAGTGATTGAGTGAACAGAGGGTGATTCAGACACTTAACTATAAGAGAGAAATTCGAACCCAATTCCTCCTACTTACTGCTTTATGCTGAGCTAAGCTAGCCATTTCTGGACTTTAGGTGCATATTTATCGAGACAAACCCACCGCCACGATGCTCGGTATTTGGAAGATTGGAGAGTATATTAAGGTTAAACCAAAGACTGAATGTAAATTAATAGCAAAGCTTATCAAACAGCCAAAAATAACTTAAAATCAACAACAGAAAGCATGTTAACTGCTTGACAACCACAGATTATAAGGCTAATCATAACTGTGGCATAAAACGCTACCACAGGTAACAGAACTCACCTGGTAAACTTTGTTCTTGTTCCTTCAGGACCTTGTTGCTTGTCAAATCTGCGTCCATACCCCTTAGTGCAGCTACATGCAGTTTAGGCTTGCACTTTGTTCAAACTGGTTTCGTAAATGTTACAAGATCCAACTTAGTAAGATTCTTATTGTGATTTTTATGATAAAAGTGACCAGGGTGCTGATACGTTCAGGTGCGGTCATGTGTGAAAGGTATGGCATTGATCTTTGAAGTTTTATCAAGACGGTGAACTATTCCTTTATTGCTAAGAGATTATTTAATTAATGCCTAGTAAACACAATATGTTGTTGTTTACCAGAAGAATGAAGGAGGGCATTAGTGAGAAGTCACCAGGATAGCGACTCTCGCTGTGTTTATTATGGCAGCCGGTGTGCACATAGGACGGCAAATATTCCATGATTACTAGTTCTCTGCAGGGAGGCAGTGCCTCAGGGTGCAGAAATAATCAGCAGTGCTACCTCATGTAGAGGACTGCCTGGGCACACTCCCACTCTCACAATGCAAGAAAACTAAACACAATGATGACTCAAGAGGACGCATCCTAAATTGTGTCCCTCAAACACTTAATCCCTCCCGTATGCATGCAGCACGCCACAAAGTGCAGCTATAACTGGGAGGTGCCCTGCAGCAAAACACTGAGTTTACAGTATATGTGCTGCTCAGTGTGTGTGTGTGTGTGAAACAGATAAAGACTGAGCATGCCCAGAGGTCGTCCCTCATGCTGATTGCTTGTTTTAGCATTTCTCACAATTAAACCTCAAGGGCAAAAAAAAAAAAAAAAAAAAAGTGTCTACCCATTCATAGAAGTGGAGAGCGAAATAGAAAGTGAGAAAAAGATGGATAAGACTATTATATCAAACTAATGGGACAATTACACCTATCCAGGTCTGTATAAATCTCTACTGAATGGACATGAGCGACGATTACAGTTGAGGAGTCAGACACATTATCCAAGTCGTGCAATCCAGGCACTTTCACAGAACCTGAAAAACCATCAAAATGTAAAAGTTTTCGTTGTAGCTTCCAAATTGTTCCCTCAAGTGGAACTGACCCATCATTTTCTTGTCTGTAGTAGGTGACCAACCACTGTAATCAAACCTCGCTGTGTGACAGAGTGTGCCTCACAAGTCTCTGGTTGTAATTCTACGAGTAAATTGGATCGTTTCTTTGCTGGCCAGATTCTGACCTTCGATATTTATGGCTGCAAGTCCACAAACTTGGATTAAATGCAGTAATTTTCTCTTGTGGAGATGCTTTGTTGTTATTGCAGTGAGCAATCTCAGGTTTTTATCTGGCCTTCTAGGATACTTTCATTTCAGCTCTTCCTTCCTCACTAACTACCGTCTCCTCTCAAATCTTCTCCCTGTTCTCTTTCATTTTCTTTCCATTTTCTCTGCCACCTCCCCTCAACATTTTCATCTCTTCCCGCACCTTACACCACACTCTCATTTCCCACTCCCTCTCTTCCCGTTTCCCTTCCCTCCCTTCCCTCCCCTCCAGATGCCCAGCCCACAGAGGCAGAGACGGCCGTGTGGAACCAGGTCAGCGCCGTGCTGGAGGAGGCTCATGGGATCTTGGCCGAGCTGCAGTCCTATAATGGCGCGGGCCAGGAGATACGAGAAGTGAGCACCGAGCAGTCGATAAGTGCTGAACGTCGATAAAGTGTGGAGCACACAGTGCAGCATGGAGAGATAACACTCGTGTGAATCACAGGGTGTAGTTCTGACATGGAGCGTACCATGCAGCACACACTAAATACAAGCAGCGTGTGGAAGTATTTCTCAAACAAGCATTTTGCGCAATATGCTGTGTTTGGTTGCAACGATGTGCTAGAAGCATAAATATCATCTGCTATGCTGGTCTTGATGAACAGCAGCTACAGTACACAGTGTTGAGATTCAGCTTTTCTTCAGCGACACATTACTGCAAACCAGCTTCCCCCTGCAGTAAATGCTGAATCATTTCCTCTCCTTTCTTCCTCACTTTGGAAGCATGTTTTTAGAAACTAAAGGACACTAGCCACAAAATTGCAATTCACTTGGCTTGATTTATATATTTACTTTTTAACATTGCATCTGCAGTCATGTTCAAGCCTTAGCTGCAGTAGGACTGTAGTACCACTGCTACACACAGGAGCGTTTTTATGCTTCACTGATTCCATAAGCATTAATGACTAGAAATATATATTTCAACAGCATGTTATTGTGATGATGAATGTCCCACATGCATCATCTTATTTCCATGAATACTCACTATTACTAGATCATCACATGTGTATCAATTCGCCTCTGAAAGTAGTCCCTAACAGAAGCATAATCTACTCTTGTTTGATTCACGTTTGCTGTGAACTACAGTGCCCAGCTATCTTAGGAAACTAACTAGTGGTTTGTAAAATGGATGTTTGTGACCTGATTTAAAAGATGTACATTTTAAATAAGAACAAACTGGCTTGAGGAATGATATGAATAAAGTAGGGAAGTTGGGAAGTAATGAGAATACAACTAGTACAGTTTTAGGTTTAGACTTTTTATTGGATTTGTTGACAAAAAGAAAAATGTAACCTTACTGTACTTTCTAGGGAACTATGCCTACACTTACATTTATGTGAGATAGTTTGGTAAATCATATCTCATGGCATTGGTGTTGATAGAAGCAAATTAGGTTTTATTAGTAAATCATATTTGACAAATTTTTCAGTCTTTGATACTGTGTCAGGTTGTTGCTTTTTGCTGTACTATGGCGGTGCTATTAAACTGAAAGTGAAAATGTTTCATGAAAGTCAAAAATCACTTCAAGGAAGTGAGGACAGAGGAGATGGGAAGCTTTCAAAAACATTTTTGGACAGTAACATCTGCTTGTGTTACTCGCCTGCAGGCCATCCAGAACCCAGGCGACCTGGCTCTGCAGGAGAAGGCCTGGAACGCAGTCTGCCCCCTGGTGGCCAAGCTGAAGAGGTTCTATGAGTTCTCTCTCCGACTGGGTGAGTATGTCTTTAAAGATATTTCCGAGTGACGCAACTCCCTCTCTGGTGGCCATATTGGAGGTCCAACATGAGTTAAAAATATAGCCGCAAGCTCTACAACTTAAATCTAAATCTACAAAGACTTTATTGCTGTCAGCTACTCTAGTATTAAAGCAGGAATGCTTTCTGTATGGTTATCAAAATGTGCATTGTTACAATGGGGGAAGGGGGGGGGCAACATAAACAGTTGTAGTTGGTAAAAATCAAATTATTTATAATAGAGAAGTCTGAACAAAAATGTGCAAGATATTATACAAATGAGGCAAAACTAAGGAAGAGGGCTGGTGGGTGCTGCTCAAATTAAAGAAAACAGCAAAACACAAGAAGAGTTCTCATAAGGAGAACTTAACACTACACTACAATACAATCACTGTGGACAAAAGAAAAAAGTAAACAAAAAGGCTCACTACCTGGGAACTGGCACAAAACAAAACTACATGGGAGTCAGCACCCCTAACCCTGGTGAAAACTAGACAAAAGAAAACTACCTGTAGTGAAATGAAATGTTGCTGTATCAGTTTTTAATACTAATCCTGGCCCAATTCCTACCACACAGTCTATCTGCCTCAACCACACAGATCACACAGAATGACACCGTAGAAGTCAGCTGCCTGTTCAGTTGAACTAACAACTCTTTTAAAAGAGTTGCCAGTTTCCGGTTGGTCAGCCTGGTGAGCGCCGCACCAATCACAGGACTCCTGGTTGCAGCCACGCCTCTGCCGTCGTGGTCCAACCAGGGAGTGGGGATCACACAGCACTATTTGCATAGCCACAATATATGGTTAAAACACACACACAGGGTAGGAAGCGCTGGCCGTAACAGCATTTTCTGCACCTTGGTAGGTGAAAGTGATGTAGGGGTAGTGAGCAAGAGGAAGACCAGTGGAGGTGAAAGGTGCACACAGGAAGAGCCTCACATTCGTGTCGCTTTGTCACACTTTGTGACAGAGACATGCGTGAAATAAACTGCTTTGTTTTGCAGTTTGGCATTTGCAGCGCATTAAAGTGTGCAGCATTGTAGTAGTTTCACAGATTAGCACTGCAAGCCAACACTAGCTATTGTCTTCTTGAAAGCTATTCAACATTTCCAGGATGTGAGACGTACAGTATGTGACAGACGGCATTGTTAACACTTTGTGACTGTGGCACACTCAGTAAAAAGAAAGATATTTTAATAACAGCACAACGGATTCATTGTACACGTTTCATAAAACATAAGGAGGACTACGCTGAAGGTGATGAAATTGTCGAGCAACATTAAAGAGGCTCATCATCATCATCATTTTACATTCAGTCCAAGAGCATTCCTCCACACACACACACACACACACACACACACACACTATGATGTCCTCTCAGCCATCTCTGCAGCATCCTGACCTAGCACCCAGGCAGCCGTTGCTACGGAAACAGTGGTACATGGTTGTCCAGCACCAAGAGAGATGGAGAGAGTAGAGAGAGAGAAGTACAAGCAGAGAAGTGTTCAGCTGCCGCCTCTGCTCTGCCTTCCAATAATACTTCAATCTCAGGGACATTGTGTTCTCAGCTTACCTTCCAGTGAGGGCCGGCTGACTAATAATTGATGAATATTTATCAGAGCTAATGTATCTGTGAGATGCCGGACAACAGACATTGCATTACTTCCAGCCTGTTAGAGAGAAAAGGGATCAAATCCTAATGACTCAGAGAGTAAAACCTACATCCCTTCCTTTTTTGTTCCTAGCAAACTGAATTTCCCCTGGTGAGGGAATCAGTAAAGTTTATTTTATCTCATCAACAATGATGTTTTATTTCTTTATTGCATAAAAGTGGACAGTAAGACATTAAGAGGTCCCACGTATCGTCTCTATATCCAGTCTGTCACTATAAACCGTCAGGAGTTGGTGCTGAGGATAGGGACCAGCGCTCTGCTAACAGCAGGAGGGAGAAAGGGGTTTCTGCCCAGGCCTTTTAGATGAAACACTTCAGCGCTGTATTTATAGAAGGCCCTTATACATTTTTAATGCAGAGGAAGGAATGGGGCCTCAGGAGACTTTGCTTCTGAGGCATCACTGCTACACACAGCCTCTGGGGTCTGGCTCTGGCGTCTGATTTGTTACATGCGGCAAAGCAGCAAAAATTTTTACTTCAATACGGTATGTGACGCGGGGGATATGTTTGGTCAGTGATACAGTAGCCACAAGGGTGCAGGCTGTATCATCAGCTGCAGTGTGATCTCTGCTGAGCACCGTTTGTGTTCATTTAGTTTGTGTTGTACAGTGGCATTTTTTATTACTGCCTGTAGTCACAGAGGGTAAAAAGAGTGCGGCTGAATAGCAAAATCTCAATAGAGGTCAAAATAGATGCCAGGAGAGTCTGCAGCCGTGATAGCAGCTCTGACAGTCTGTAGTTGGGTAGTTTGAATGAAATGCTAAGCAGGCAAAATGTTTACCTTGTTAACCATGTCAGTTTAGACAGTCAAAATGAATAATTGAAGAGTTAATTAAGTGAACTGCAACGATTTTACACTCCTCTGTCTGTGCACCAGTGTAGGGGAATACTACAGCAGATGTGGACAAGCTGTATCTGGACAAAGTTTGATAAGTCATGACAACTGGCCAACAAACTGACACTACTAACTATGCCTCTAGTGCAGCTAAAATGCAGTTGTTGGGCTCCAATTCTGAATTTCTACTCACCGAAATCTCAGCCAAAAAAGGCCTGCTGGAAACCCTGAGCCTTGTGTTCAGAACAGGCCAAAAGGTCAGTTATTTCAGCTGATGTCAGTGGTGCATCAAGCCAACAGGCATCTTGTGATGTCCAGCAAAGTCATGACAACACTCAAGAAAATCAATTTTTTTCATTTTGCGCCAGTTGAAATGCTGCTGCTGCATTTTGCTTTTAAGCCGGTGACATGAAAGAGTCTTCAGATCCAGATTAGAGAGAATTACAGCAGCCTGAGCAAACACAGATAAACGCCTGCACGGTTATGACATGCAGATTCCAAGTGAAGTACATGAATTTCTGACATGGATGCGTGCGTGTATTTGCAGAGAACGCCTTGCGCAGCCTGCTGGAGGCGCTGACGAGCCCGCCGTACGCTCCCATGCAGCACCTGGAGAGAGAGCAGGCCCTGGCCAAACAGTTCGCAGAGATCCTTCATTTTACCCTCAGCTTCGATGAACTAAAGGTTAGTTCATCTTGTTTTGTTCTAATTACAGTCCTCAGACACTGACCTTTACTGTACTGAAAAATCAATCTAGTCTCATGAATAGGCTTCTGAGAAGAAAGACTTTGATTGTAAAAATGTCGCCGCGAAGACAAGATTTTGGCTGAATTAACCCAGTTTGGACTAAAACCTCAAAGACATCACCCTCACTATACTTGATATTTTCATCTACACACTGCTTGAATTTTACTCCCAGCTATATATGTAGTATATTTAATGCCAGAGCCGGACACCATAACAGGAAACTATGAATCAATTTCAATGCTAGCTTATCTATCTTATCATGCATGTATCCAACTGTGTGTTATATGTTCCTTGTTCCCCACATCCCTCTTCTCCCATCCCTATCCTTCTCCACTCCTCTACCCCTCTATCTCTACCTCTCTACCTCTTCTGTCCCTCTCAACCCGCCCAGCCAGCAGGCAGATGGGTCCCCCCACATAAAGAGCCGGGTTCTGCTCAAGGTTTCTTCCCTGTTAAAAGGGTGCTTTCTTGCCACTGTCGCCTTAGGGCTGCTCTGGGGGTTCAGACATATGGGTTCTGTAAAGCGTCTTGAGACAATTTGACCTGTAATTGGCGCTACATAAATAAAACTGAATTGAATTGAACATGTTTAACCCTTTTCTCTCACTATGCAGATGACAAATCCAGCCATTCAGAATGACTTCAGCTACTACAGGAGGACTATAAGCAGGAACAGGCTGAACAACCAGCAGGTGAGACCTTGGAGACGTGATGCGGTTGTTTTTGTTGCATACGTGATCAAATGCTGAGCCGAAGCATCACTTTCTCTCCTTTAATCATTAATGACTGAAGTGGAGGTGTTCCTTACCTCCTAACAACACAGAGAGATGTACAATCAATATTTCATTTGACATTTGAGTTACACAAATTAGAGCCGCGATTGAATTCCTGATTACACTCTCATTTTTCCAGCTGGACGGCACCATCATCAGATTGGATGATGAATGTTGTCGTTTTTTAAAAAAGACATGACATCTGTTTTGTCTTGGCACGCAGCTGGAAGCAGAAAATGAGGTGAACAATGAAATGGCCAATCGGATGTCTCTGTTCTACGCTGAAGCAACACCAATGCTGAAGACTCTGAGTAACGCCACCACCAAGTTTGTTTCAGAGGTACGTTCCTCAAACATCCAGCGTCACATTCATGCATACATATGTTTACTGTGTCGAGGCTTAGCTACCAAGCTGAGAGAAAGCCTTGAGTAAAAGTCACATGAAACTGACTTACAGGGCAACCGAAAAGTAAATCGAGAGTTTTCCCTCGTAGATGATGAGCCTGTAATGAAGAAAGTATTCAGATTAATCAGTAAAAGCAGCAGCACCACAATTCATAACTCCAATACTTCAGAACAAGAAAAAGCCTTCTGAACATGTTAGTTACATATAAGTGTGTAAGTATTATGAGCACTGAAATGGTTCCTTTTATCGCTACTCAGTTTGATATTCGTGCATTATTATTAGTAATGCATTAGTAAGGTTTTACAGCTGTGTTTGACTGAGTTGGAGGTAATTTGATACTGACTGTTAGAAAGTTTAACCTGTAATAGAGATTCATATTTTATAAGCTTATAGTTGGGTTGGATGTTAATTCATAAAGATCCCCTCTGGTGAAAATCAAGTTGTTGTCCATATGGTGTTTTTTATATACTAGAAGACATATAATAAGCAAAATAAGCAGTGAATACCACGACTGAGCATTTCTACCTCTAAACTGCAGTGTACTGATGACAGTCTCAAAAACTCCTGGGTTTCACACATAACAAAGTGAAAGAACCAGTCCTGCTAACTCGCAGGATGGGACTTTGTGTATCGTTATTCTTCCTCAGAATCAGTTTCCATTTCAAACACATATGACTAAATCACCTCAATGTTACCATTAAACATTTTGTACTGTAGAATCAGTTTGTGGTGTTTAAGCAGACTCGTAGGTGAGATGGATTTGTTTTCTGAGGTTTAATCAATGACTGGAGAAGAATTTAAGTCACTTAAATTCAATAGAAATGTCAGATAAACGTAATGAAGTGAAAAGTACATTTTCCTCCTGAAATATGAAATGAAAGTAGCATAAAATGGAAAGATAGTGCCTCAAATTTGTTCATAGGTATAATACTAGATGAAATGTACTCAGTTCCAACTCACTACTCCCTAAAGCTAATCATTTATCATGCGTGTCAAAGCACTACCCACTGAGTGATTACTCAGTTTACAACTGCACAGAGAGACTAGATCAAACCTTGCTTCTCCTCTAAGGAAACATAATCTTAGTAACCATTAATCATGGCTTGATCAATAACAATACACTGGTGCTCCACTGTTCTTTAGCTTTTGTGTTCAGTGGCAAGAGAAGCAGTTCTAACTGACTAGGGATCTCATACAAACCACAGCCTGTTACTACAGAACACAGAACGCTCAAGTAAAATGAACAGAAAAGAAGGCAAGTTAAATGAAATACAATCAGATCACTCTATAACTACTGCAATTTAGTGTTATTATATTTTAACAACATACACGTGTTTATTGCTGTGTTGCTGTAAAATTCATCCTGGTGTTTAGTTTCATGTCTGCTTGAGCCTTCACCCCAGTGTTGCGTGAAAACTCTCTCCATTCCTTCGCTGTCAAAACACAGTTAGCATCGAGACAGCAGTCTTCTTGCTAACTTCACACCTCAGTGCCTCCTCAAAACTACTTCTGAGACTCATGCAAAATGTAGAAGACAAGCTGGTGATGATTGCCTTTCAGACAAGTAGCTCCTGGTACTTTTACTGCTGATGTGCTTTGTCTCCACCTAGTGGGAGAACATTTTGTCCAGTCAGTGTATAAACTGCAGAGGTTATAGTTTGTCCGTGTGTGAACATTATACATGGAATTAATACTTACATGCTCTCTGGCTTCTCTTTTGTCTTCCATCAGAATAAGACTTTGCCCATAGAGGACACCACAGACTGCCTGAGCACCATGGCCTGTGTGTGTCGTGTCATGCTGGAGACTCCGTAAGTGCTTTCAACACTTTTCCTTCTCTTCATCACCGCTTCCTCAATCCATCTCCTTCTCTTCTCGTTGTTCTTATGAAGGTCAGACGCCTACATTTTAATTAACAGGCCTTTTCAAAGCGAACACAAAAGAGGCCTTTTCAGATGTGAGAAATTAATAGACAGAGCAACACTGATTCATGGAGTCCTTCATGCTAAGTTTTAGGATGTTTCATCTTTTCTATTAGTGAATAAAATGTCATCAGTGACTTCTTCTGGCCTAAATTTAACCACTTGTCTTTGTTGCAGGGAGTACCGCTGTCGGTTCACCAACACAGACACTATGCTGTTCTGCATGAGGGTGATGGTGGGTGTCATCATCCTGTACGACCACGTTCACCCTGTCGGGGCTTTTGCCAAGACCTCCAAAATTGATGTGAGTAAAGATACAGAACAGATACTTGCTTGCATGCTCACGCGCACAATGTGGTTGGTGTCCAATCATTTTTACGTGGCCGGTCAAGGTTAACCCAGTGCTCGATATGAGGGTGTTTTTCCACAGGGAAGTCTGAATTAGTGTTAAATTGGCATTTTGATTAAGTTGCACATAGTCCACAATCAATAGTCATCAGTCAAAAGTCATCAATGTTTGATGTCTTTCTGATTATCACAGTGTGGTGTGAGAGGATTCTGATTTATAGTCAATAAAACCTGCAGTAAAAGCTGCCTTGTGCTTCCAGCCCACCGTGATATTTGCCTGTCTGAGCTTCAGTGGAGTGTTTGGACGGTCAGACATATATTATAAATACTGTTTTAGATAAGCGATGTCACCACAGTATTGATAATAACTGTGAAATTTAGCAAAGGAAGTATTTATATTGTACACATATATTAATATTGTACATGATCCAGCACCAAAAAATACTGCAACCTAGAAACAACATACAGTACAGTTATGATCACATACGTCCCTACACTTTTATTTTGAGTGTGAGTAATTAGCAAAAAAAGAGACAAAACACACAATAAGAAAACTTAGGGATGAATTGGGTGATTTTTTTCAGATGAATCAAAATATGTTATGATAATATTCTTACTGTAAATCTTTGGGGCATGAAAATCATATTTTCAAAATCTAATAATGTGACAGCCCTATTTCAGATGAGATTAACATTTGATGGAAAAGGATAGTTCGATCCCAAATGGTACCAAAATACATCTGGGGGAGTCACAGGATGATTAAAGGCTGAGACACATACATGTAAGCTGCACAAATTTTGAAGTTGTAAAAAAAAAAGAAAGAAAAAATCTGATGTGACTCAGCTGCTGATGAGGCAGATTTAGCTTCATTTTAAACAGATACGTGTCAAAACAGTTACCACCCACTGCTCTAACCTCCATAAAGACACGCTAGCTAATGCATGATCCATATTCAACACTGGTAGATGAGGTCACTTGCCTTCATAAATATATGCATTTAAGTCAGCAGCAGGGGATGAGGTTGATCTGAGGCTGCTGACCTTTCTCTAATGCCCTGTGTTTTCTTTGTGTTGAGCAGATGAAGGGCTGCATCAAGGTGCTGAAAGAGCAACCGTCCAACAGTGTGGAGGGACTTCTGAATGCACTGAGGTGTGTATGAATGTGGAAAAGAAGTCGGAGGTACGCACAAAGGGATTTGCTGGAGATGTCAACACACCTCTCTGTCTCACCTGCTTCCTCAGGTACACAACACGGCATCTAAATGATGACAGCACCTCCAAACAAATCAGGGCCCTCCTGCAATGAGAGAAAGGGGAGAGCGACGGGGGATGGGGGAGAAAAGAAGGAGGCAAAAGAAGAAGACGAGGAAACAAACACCAACGGCTGATAAATCTGTTTGTTTACAACGAACAAAGAAATTCATCTCCAGGTTAAGAGCAACCTGATGATAATAAGAAGAGGAAAATAATTATATATATTGTCAGCTGTCCATCATTCTGTCTTTCATTTTGTAAAGTAAGAAAAGAGAAAAAAAAAAGCCAGAAAAGAAGATATAGATATATATTAAAAGAAGTGAAACACAAGCAGCAGATGAACAATAGGTAGGACTAAAGAGGAAGCTATATCGGAAAAATTTAAGGTCAGAACCGACGCAAACTGAAAATGTATGAAAAAAAAAGGGTTCATGTTCCAGCAGTAGTCTGACAAGTATTTTTGCACACGCTTTGAAAACAATGCCATCTCCTTTCCCCCTGAAATCTGATACCAAACTGGTTCCCTGAGACTTTCGTGTACACCTCCTCACATTCACATTCACATTCAGTTCAACTGGAGGGGTTTTCAGCTTTTAAAGTTGCAGAAACAGCGGCGAGGCCTCTCTGCCTCCTTCGGCTGCACTGATCTCCATCTGCAGGTGAATCATGAAGCAATGTGATGGATTCACTCCGGAGATTTGCTTCCACCCGTGTCACTTCTTTTCTACGTCGGTGCAGCTAGAGGATCAGACGCCTCATTTTCGCCCTGATTTCTTCCTCATTGTCCATCTTCCCACTCATCCATCCATCCATCCATCCGTCCATCCATCCATCCGTCCACTGGAGATGTGGTTTTTCCTTGGCACAAAAAGAATACAGATCCACCCATGTAGTGTGCCCTGACGCTGTATATGTTTCCAGCACAACATCTTATGAGTTTTCTGGCTTTACTTGAACAATGTTCTTCACTCTGTCTGTCTTTTTCTCCATGGTGCTAATGTGGTTTAGATATCACAGTACTAGCTTGTTAAATTTAATTTGGCAATGCAAGAAAAAAAAGGCATTTTGTCTTCCTTTTTTTGGCATTAATTTGTTAAATCTTAAATTCTGAGAACTGCACATCGCTCTCAGCTATTTTTTGTTGTTGTTTTAACAGTAGTGCAAAAACGGAGACAAATTGAGATTTCACATGACGTAAAAATCCAAGAAAGGCATTCTGGGAAAACCACAGCACACTTTACTTCTACACCCAGTGCCAAAGCTGATTGGTTTACGCTCTTGTTACATCATCAAACCAGGCTCGGAGGGGTTTCAGGGCAGGGAGTCTTGTAGTCCTGTGATACATCCCTGATCATCTTTTTAGGGACACGTGAAGATAAGAAACGGCCAGAACGCCATTGACGGTGGTCAGATTTACACACACGTGCATTTTAAAAGAGATCTGAGTGTCCCGGTGTAAATATGTGAGGCTTTTCTCAACAGGCATCTACATGGTCCACGTGGGTCCTCAAGGAAAAAACACAACCACCGCCAACACCTGCATACAACTAGAGTTCTTTCTTTTAGTACGAGGTTGATAAAGTCATTCAATAAGTGGGAAATAAAAATGAAAATTTAAAAAAAAAATGTTCAAAAGGAGATTTAAAAGAAGTGCTGTACTTTGGATGTCTATAGCCCTTAGTCTAATTTAATTTGATCTTATAATATATTTTCTATACAGGGGTATGTGCACAAGCATATTCTGTATAAATACATAGATGGCATGTTGTAAAAGTTCTGACAGAAATGTGTAAATAAGGTGTTTTTATTCATTTTTAATTGTTCAGTGATGCTGGAATTGGGTATGTGTTGTCTCTCAGAATTACCATGCGTTTGGCTTGGACCATCGGACTTGCCGTAGTCATAGGTTTCAGAAACTCAGCTTCATTATGGCGAATGAACCGGAGGGAGGGGGGAGGGGCAGGGGCTGTCCATTTGCTTGTTATTTTGTATATTTTGTGCAACAATAAACTTGTCATTTATTACATTCAACCATTGATGTTCTGTGTCCACTTTTTTTTTGTCATTATTGATGCAACGTTGATTCAAGCTTTAAGTTTATCACTAAATTAGCTACAAACACCAACAATGATATGCAACACCTTGCTTGGGCATCCTAAAATAACTTTGTTGAATAAATCACTATTCTCAACTAAATCCAGCTCTTGCATTATAAATAGAAATTACACACCAGCATTATGTCAGATTGTAAATGCTCCGCACTTGCAGTTTCTCATTGTTTCCTCTTCACACACATACTCACATGCCAGTTGCAGTAGATTTGTCATGCAGGCTGCTAGTCTGCTGTTGGGACCAACTTCAGCTTAAGTGTCTTGCCCTGGTATGTGACCAGGCTGGAAATCAAACCGTCAGCCCAACAATCGGTGCACAACCTGCTCTCCCACCTCATCCACAAAGGGGAACATTTATACCTGTACTCTCTAATTACAGGCCTGCTGATCAAACCTCATTAGGGTCACTGAGGGGCTGGAGTCTATCCCAGCTGACTTAGGGTGAAGGCAGGAGACACTGTGGACAGGTCACCAGTCTATCAGAGGGCTACTCATAGAGACAAACAAGCAAGCTCGCATTCACACTTACGGACAATTTAGAATCATCAGCATGTCAGAAAATGTGGAAAAAAAAATACAACAGCATGGAAATCTGGACTCCTGGCTGCTAAACTGCATGTACAAATATTAATGAAATTCAACACAGATTAAGACACAGTAGATGACCACACTGTCAGTAAACCAAACGGGCAGAGGAGGTGAGATCAGGAGGACCCCAGGTGTCCAGAAATGAGGCAGAGACGGAGGGCCCTGAAAAGCAGCCCTGTATACATCTAGGAACCTGGAAGAGATGCAAAAGTTACGAGCAAAGAACCCAAGCACCTATCTACAAATACAGGCAGGCGAGAAATTAACCCCTTGACGCTTATTGTCACGAATTCGCATCATATCACTTTCATTCAGACTGCAGCCGAGATAGCGTATCCATTCTCCCAGTGCCGGTTTGTGCATATTCAATACGTACCTCAGAACCTTTTGCAAGCACTGGTTTCTCATAGGACCGGTCGGAGTGGGACCTAATTATTGTATATCTGGTATTATTATTATATATCCATTTTATGTGTAATAGACACATTAACAATCTCCATTTATTTTAGCAAAAACACACAAAAAAATTATTTTATTTAATTGTAAATAAATTTAGGCATCAAGGGGTTAAAGCAAAAACCAGCAGAGTGTCTTGGTAAGGAGCTGGGCCACCACCCGACGCCAGAGCAGCTTCACCATGCTTTGGTACTGATTCTAAAAGTTTCCCCATTGGTGTTGAGTTGGCTTGACATCTGGTGACATTGAAGGCCACCAGCATATGATTCACATCATTGTCATACTTATCAAACCAATCGGTGACCCCTCGTGCCCTGAGGATGGAGGCATTCCCTGTAGAGGGCCGAGTGACAGCAAATTGCCCCACACAGACCCACCAGATCATGCTCACTGTTAGTCAAGGGTTCAGGTTTTCCATTAAGTTGTCACTCATCTGTACCAACAGGCAGAAAACAAACCAGAGCAAAAAGGAATTATTCACAGACACTTCTGACTGCTTTACAGCTCAGACTAAATACTGCTATTGCTCATTTCTGTGAGGAGGAAAATGTAGCTTTTATCCTTTTTCGTTTATGGCTGTAGATTGTGATGCTGTTAAAGGTGATCTTAGACTTATTAAAAGTGAAAATAAGGACTTCGACAAACCACGGCCCCAGAAGAGGCTGCCCTTTGAAAAGGGCCCTTTGAAAAAATTTATTGCTGCAAAAAGAGATGAAGAAATACGAGAAAAGCAACAAATCCTAGTGAGCAGGGAACTGAGATCTCCACTCAGAATGGCTCTCTGCATGGTTCTGCCCAACACCTGGCTGAGTGTAGATGACCTCATGGAGGACAGTCAGGCTGTCCTGGTGGCCTGAAGCCTCAAAGCCGCAGACAACAGAAACCACCTCAAACTTAATGTGAGCAACACAAAGTCAGGAGATTCATACAGTCTCACCAAAAGAGGAAACTGAGCCAGAAAGAGATCTCACAAAGCTGGAGCTGCAGGAGGAAAAAGTAGATCCAGAGAGGAGGCTGAAGGAAAAACTAAGGAGAAGAAGAAGTTTTCACTTAGCTGCATAAATTGAACGGCAACAGGAAAACAGGCTATACACTAACAGTAGCCCTAAGCAACCACAACTTTATACACATTTTGTTGACATTATTATGACATATATTATTCATGTTTTCTTTATAGTCTTTATGTAGTAGTAGTATTATTGTTGTACTTGCCTAAATTATAAAATTTAACCAGCCAGTGAAGATTTCAGTTCTGGGTTGCTGGGCGTGTTGATGCAGGACAAATTTTTGCAGAAGCAAGTTCACACCAGCAGATGGCAGAAAACAACTGTTTGGAACTCTATCAATTCAAAGACAAGGAAATAAAGATGTCAATACTTTATAAACTGGTTTGATTTTCTTTCTTTTTTTATTTGGTGATACATCTAGGAGTAAAGTTGTTCACATATACTTACAGATATTACTATTATTTATGATTAGGTAACAAAAATAATTTCTTCTCAGCCTAGTTCTTTCAGATATGTGTATTATTAAATTGATAAGATTTAAATGATATATTTATGAATGCCTAAAGACAATCAAACAATCAAAAACAGCTTTACAACTTTGTGTTCTGTCTAAATATAACAGGTTCCCATACAAACACTGAAACATTTGGGCTCCTTGTCTTCATTCTGGCTTTTAAAGGACTGCTTTCATGTATACTTTCAATGTAAGGGACAAAATGCAGAGTTCCCTCATTTTGCAAAAAAAGTTTGTCTAATGCTAATATGAGGCTTTTGAATACAGAACCTGTACTTGTAGTTGAGTATGTTAACAGTGTGGTATTTATAATACTATTTTTGACATACTTTTACCCAAGTAACTCATCAGGTCCGTGTACGGATCTGGTAATTGGATTTTCCGTTCTGAAACGGGTATTAAAAAACAAAAAAAAGAGTGGTTATTTGATTTTCTTTTTAAAATACAAAAATTAAAAGTGAAATACAAGGCGTTTTTCCTTTTCATGATCACAAAGGGATATACGATTTTTTTTTTTAAATGCTTAGATTTTCGTTTTATATTTAGAATAACAAGAAAGTAAAATCAGTAAGAGACAGAAACGAAAAAAGGTCAGTTTTTTCATTTTCTGAGACCGGAAGTGGTCATCAGCAAGTGTGGAGCCAAACGACAACAAGATTCTCAGAGGGCGGACCAGTACGGTGCATAGACTGTATATATCTTTTTTCGTTAGTTTTCATGGTCAAAATGAGAGATCAGGTGGCCGATCTTAGAATAAATCAATATTGATTTTTTTTATAGAGCGTTGAAGTTTTGCGAAGCCAGGGGGCGGGACTACTTAATTGACAGTCCGGTCTGGAATGATTGACAGGTTCTATGGAGGAGGCAGTAGAGACTCTGTTCTCTTCGTTTGGATTAATTCTGATATAATAACTGTTGGTTTATTTATCGGTGGAGCAGCACAACATTTTCCACAGACAGTTTTCCTGCCCGTTGGCTTGTTTTAACCAGTTTTCTACCTTCGGCTGATTCTACCAGCAGACACTGAAAGGACTCTAATAGTTCGGTAAGTAAATGTTTATTTTCGTATCGGTGCCGCTTTTAATATACTTTATATGCAGCTTTAGTGTCAGATGTAATGTGTACCATGCACTCCGGATGTTGGTGGAGTTTGTTTTAGTGTGTGTTGACCAGAGAAGAAAGTTAGCATAGTAAATATTAGCTTTAATGTTAGCGATGCTAACCGAGCTAGCTGCTCAGTGGTAGCCTGATAAAGCTAACGTAGCATCAAGCTAATGTGTTGAGTTTCATGTAAACAGCTGAAGTGTGTTCTGTTCCTGTAATGTGGTTCATTAAGTTCATAAAACTGTGGCTGGTTGACATTAATGTAACGTTCAGGAAACTTAAATGTGATTAAAACAGTAACGTTAATGTTCTAGTTGTCAGTAATCAGCTTTAATTTGACACTAAAACAGACTCTGATAGTTTTAAATGACATCAGTTTCATTAATTTGTTGAAAATTGTCTCTGTTGTTGTGATGTTGCTGCTGATACATTAAAAGCAGATGATCCGTGTTGAAGATACGTTTAGTTCTAGTATCAGAAATACAAGAAGGAAAATGGAAGTTTAGTTCTGCTACATCAAAGATTTCAGGATTAAAATAACTAAATGAGTCTTTATGCCTCCAACTTTATTTTTACAATAAAGAAATAATGAAATAATCACGGATAATAAAAATATAAATAGCACAGAAAATCTGAGAGAATAATTTCCTGAAAAGTCTGTGAAGGAAAAGCAGCTTTTTATCCTGAAAGATCAGAATCAGCTCCAACATCTGCATCTGACAGCATCAAGTCAACCAGAAAGAAAAGAAAAAAGAAAATGACTTCTTTCTGGTCACATCTGTTCCGCTGCTCACAGTCTGCTGCTGCTCACATTCTTCACATTTATAGTCCACTTTTAAAAGTTCAGCAGACAGGTGCTCTGCTTTGGAGTGTGACGATGTCGTCAGTGATGTGGAGAGTGAAGTTTCTGTTTCACCCACAGTGTGCTTTAGGGCAGCCGGGTCGGACTTGATGTTTGAAATACTGATCGACAGCTCAGATTTAACTGTCTGTAGTTCCGTTTTGATGGATGTTAAATTTTCACTCAAAGCCGCCAGGAGCTGGGTCTTTAAAATAACCGCCGTCTCGTTACAGAGTGAAAGCAGCAGTTCCTCCTTAAGGTCAGAGATTGCAGCATCTGAGGGCCTCTTCAAAAGAAGACATAGTTGATGAAGGCGTTCTGGAGCAGGACCAGAAAGACCATGACCAAGCAGCCTTGAGATCTTAGGCAGCATCTCCCTCGGGTGGGTGTCAACGGTGTTCACGGTCAGGTCTGTGGTAATCCCGTCAAAAAACAAAACAGAAAAAAATCTAGATTATAAATCAACATGTAACCAAAGCACTCTGTGTATAACGCCATAGTATAGGATGTAGTTCAGAAAATGTCAAAGTATAGTATACTTTTCAAGAATTACATAGCATGGCCTGTAGTTCATAGTATAGCATGTCGGCAAAAAAAACCCAACTGATTATTATGTGGTTCAAAAAGTGTAAAATGATAGGATATTGCCTACAATTGTCATGTATGATATGTGGTTCAAAAAATGTCATAGTGCAGTATATTGTCAAAATACTATGTTTTTCAAGAAAACAGAGTATATGTCGTCTAAAAAATGCCATAGAATAATATTTCATTGCACAGGTAAAAGTATAGTAATTTTTAAAACTGTTCAAATTCTTAAAATGTGTTGCTAAAAAAAAAAATAAAACAAAAAAAAAGTCATAGTAATCAATTTAAAAAGCCTATAGTATAGAGTGTCGCCCAACAAACGTCATAGTGTAGCATGTCGCTCTAAAAACGTCATAGTATAGCATGTCGCTCAAAAAACCTCAGAGTATAGCATGTCGTCCAAAAAACGTCATCGTATAGCATGTCGCTCTTCAAACGTCATAGTATAGCATGTCGCTCTAAAAACGTCACAGTATAGCATGTCGTCCAAAAAACGTCATCGTATAGCATGTCGCTCTTCAAACGTCATAGCATAGCATGTCGCTCTAAAAACGTCATGGTATAGCATGTCGCTCTCAAAACGTCATAGTATAGCCTTTGGTCCAAAAAACGTCATAGTATAGCATGTCACTCTTAAAACATCATAGTATAGCCTTTGGTCCAAAAAACGTCATACTATAGCATGTCACTCTTAAAACGTCATAGTATAGCATGTTGCTCTAAAAACGTCATAGTATAGCATGTTGCTCTAAAAACGTCATAGTATAGCATGTTACTGTAAAAACGTCATAGTATAGCATGTCACTCTAAAAAAGTAATAGTGAAACATATCACCCAAAAAACGTCGTAATATAGCATGTCCTCCAAAAAACGTCATCATATAGCATGTCGCTCTTGAAATGTCACAGTATAGCATGTCGCTGTAAAAACGTCATACTGTAGCAGGTCGATCTAAAAACGTCATAGCATAGCATGTTGCTCAAAAAACGTCATAGTATAGCATGTCGCTCCTAAAACGTCATAGTATAGCCTTTGGCCCAAAAACGTCATAGTACAGCATGTCAACCTTAATTACTTCATTGTATAGCATGTCGTCCAAAAAACGTCATAGTATAGCCTTTGGCCCAAAAACGTCATAGTACAGCATGTCAACCTTAATTACTTCATTGTATAGCATGTCGTCCAAAAAACGTCATAGTATAGGATGTCACTCTAAAAACGTCATAGTATAGCATGTCACTCTAAAAATGTCATAGTATAGCCTTTGGTCCAAAAAACGTCATAGTTTAGCATGTCACCCAAAAAACGTCATAGTATAGCATGTCGCTCTTGAAACATCACAGTTTAGCGTGTCACTCAAAAAACGTCATAGTTTAGCATGTCACTCTAAAAATGTCATAGTATAGCATGTGGCTCAAAAAATGTCATAGTTTAGCATGTCGTCCAAAGAACATCATAGTATAAGCATGTCGCCCAAAATCGTCAGAGTATAGCATGTCGTCAAAAAAAGTCATCGTATAGAATGTCGCTCTAAAAACGTCACAGTGGAGCATGTCGCTCTTGAAACATCACAGTATAGCATGTCGCTCTAAAAACATCATAGTATAGCATGTCACTCTAAAAACATCATAGTTTAGCATGTCGTCCAAAAAACGTCATCGTATAGCATGTCGCTCTTGAAACGTCACAGTATAGCATGTCACTCTAGAAACGTAATAGCATAGCATGTCGCTCTCAATATGTCAGTGTATAGCATGTCCCTCTAAAAACGTCATAGTATAGCATGTCGCCCAAACAACGTCATAGTATAGCATGTCGCTCTAAAAACGTCATAGTATTGCATGTCGCTCTAAAAACGTCATAGTATAGCCTTTGGTCCAAAAAACGTCACAGTATAGCATGTCGCTTTTAAAACGTCATAGTGTAGCATGTCCCTCAAAAAACGTCATAGTATAGCATGTCGCTCTAAAAACGTCATAGTATAGCATGTCGCTCCTAAAACGTCATAGTATAGCCTTTTTTGCAAAAAACGTCATTGTATAGCATGTCGCTTTTAAAACGTCATAGTATAGCATGTCCCTCAAAAAACGTCATAGTATAGCATGTCGCTCTAAAAACGTCATAGTATAGCATGTCGCTCCTAAAACGTCATAGTATAGCCTTT